>NC_053390.1:4679091-4979091 GCF_905171765.1 Bufo bufo
TGACATATGGCTGATGGCTAACATAAGGGGCTAATGGCTGACATAAGGGCTTATGGCTGACATGGTGGGCTTATGGCTGACATGGGGGCTTATGGCTGACATGGGGGGCTGATGGCTGACATAAGGGCTGGGGGCTGACATAGGGGGCTTAT
This sequence comes from Bufo bufo, assembly GCF_905171765.1. Lineage (NCBI taxonomy): Eukaryota > Metazoa > Chordata > Amphibia > Anura > Bufonidae > Bufo > Bufo bufo. The sequence continues at coordinate 4,679,244 of NC_053390.1, forward strand.
GGCTGACATGGGGGGCTGATGGCTGACATAAGGGCTGGGGGCTGACATAAGGGCTGGGGGCTGACATATGGCTGGCTGACATAAGGGGCTGATGGCTGATATGGGGGGCTGATGGCTGACATAAGGGCTGGGGGCTGACATATGGCTGATGGCTGACATGGGGGGCTTATGGCTGACATGGGGGGCTTATGGCTGACATAAGGGCTGATGGCTGACATGGGGGCTGATGGCTGACATGGGGGCTGATGGCTTACATGGGGGCTGATGGCTGACATAAGGGCTAATGGCTGACATGGGGGCTGATGGCTGACATGGGGGCTGATAGATGGATAAAGGTCCAGACAACGAGGGTGTGTCTACTGAAGTGAGCACCTTCCCCGTGCCTAGTTATAGTAGAGCCACTGGAATACAGATTTTTGCATATTTTAATATGCACCTTGTGTTTTGTTATGCTCGTGAATCAGTCAGCGCCGACTAGCACCCCCTAAGCACCCCATCTCTTCCCTTATCTCTGTCTACCACCCTACCTGTGCCCTCCACAGTGCTGCACCACCCTACATCTCTTCCCTTATCTCTGTATACCACCCTACCCGTGTCCTTCACAGTGCTGCACCACCCTACATCTCCTCCCTCATCTCTGTCTACCATCCTACCCGTGCCCTCCACAGTGCTGCACCACCCTACATCTCCTCCCTCATCTCTGTCGACCATCCTACCCGTGTCCTCCACAGTGGTGCACCACCCTACATCTCTTCCCTCATCTCTGTCTACCACCCTACCCGTGTCCTCCACATTGCTGCACCACGCTACATCTCTTCCCTTATCTCTGTCTACCACCCTACCCGTGCCCTCCACAGTGCTGAACCTCCTACATCTCTTCCCTTATCTCTGTCTACCACCCTACCCGTGCCCTCCACAGTGCTGCAACACCCTACATCTCTTCCCTCATCTCTGTCTACCACCCTACCCGTGTCCTCCACATTGCTGCACCACCCTACATCTCTTCCCTTATCTCTGTCTACCACCCTACCCGTGCCCTCCACAGTGCTGCACCACCCTACATCTCTTCCCTTATCTCTGTCTACCACCCTACCCGTGTCCTCCACAGTGCTGCACAACCCTACATCTCCTCCCTCATCTCTGTATACCACCCTACCCATGTCCTCCACATTGCTGCACCACCCTACATCTCTTCCCTCATCTCTGTCTACCATCCTACCCATGCCCTCCACAGTGCTGCACCACCCTACATCTCTTCCCTCATCTCTGTATACCACCCTACCCGTGTCCTCCACAGTGCTGCACCACCCTACATATCTTCTCTCATCTCTGACTACCACCCTACCCGTGTCCTCCACAGTGCTGCACCACCCTACATCTCCTCCCTCGCACTCTGTCTACCATCCTACCTGTGCTCTCCACAGTGCTGCACCACCCTACATCTCCTCCCTCATCTCTGTCTACCACCCTACCCGTGTCCTCCACAGTGCTGCACCACCCTACATCTCCTCCCTCGCACTCTGTCTACCACCCTACCCGTGTCCTCCACAGTGCTGCACCACCCTACATCTCCTCCCTCGCTGTCACGGATGGTGTACAGGAAACAAGACAATGCAATACAATTAATGACTCACTGGATCCACAACTAAGGAAAAAAAGGGAGACCCCTACATGAGACCTGCCACTCTCCCTAATTGCTCAGCCTATGTGTCACGGATGGTGTACAGGAAACAAGACAATACCATATAAACAATGTCTCTCTGGATCCACAACTAAGGAACAAAGGGAGACCCCTGCAATATACCTGCCGCTCTCCCTCACTGCTCAGCCTATGCGAACACCCCAAAGGTGGATGGCCGCATATCCACGTTCCTCGGCTATCTATTACCTGAAGACCCGACAATAGTGAAGGGACACGACCACCGGCTCCCTACACTGACACGGAGGGAGTCAGGGTCACCTGGATCCAGAAAAGACAAAATCATAAATACATAAACAGCACTTATCTTGCAGACGAATGACGACTGACGACTGAGAACAGGGAACTGGGAACAGCATGCACACACACTCCAGGAAGTTGTATCAGCCGCACACTACTGCATTATGGGGAGGAACTTAAACGGTAGCGATCAGTCTAACTGCATGACAGCTTAGATAGACTAATGAGATGAGAAACTAAACCAAAACAAAGAAATTCAAGGAGGAGGATCTGAGAAACTCCTGTGAGCGCTTCTCAGCTGTCTGGCTGTGACAGTACCCCTCCCTCTAGGAGTGGACTCCGGACACTCAGGGCCCACCTTCTCAGGATGGGACCTATGGAAAGCCCTGATGAGACGAGAGGCCTTAATGTCCGTCACTGGGACCCACATCCTCTCCTCAGGACCATAACCCTCCCAATGAACGAGGTACTGGAGGGAACCGCGGACAAGACGAGAATCCACAATCCTAGAGACCTGAAATTCAAGATTTCCATCAACCATAATCGGAGGAGGAGGCAAAGGCGAGGGTACAATAGGTTGAACATAAGGTTTCAATAAGGACTTATGAAAAACATTATGGATCTTCCAAGTCTGAGGAAGATCAAGACGGTAGGCAACAGGATTGATGACAGACAGGATCTTGTAAGGCCCAATAAACCTAGGACCCAACTTCCAGGAGGGAACCTTCAATTTGATATTCTTGGTAGACAACCACACCAGATCACCAACATTCAGGTCCGGACCAGGCACACGTCTCTTATCCGCCACACGCTTATATCTCTCACTCATGCTCTTTAGATTATCCTGAATCTTTTGCCAAATAGATGACAAAGACGAGGAGAATCTGTCCTCATCAGGCAAACCAGAAGAGCCCTCTCCCGAGAAAGCAAACTCAGCAAGGGACAAAAAAGAACACCAATCCTCCTGATTCTCTGCCACAAAACAGCGCAGATATGTCTCCAGATTCTGATTGAAGCGCTCTGTCTGGCCATTCGACTGCGGATGGAAAGCAGAAGAGAATGACAACCGAACCCCCAAGCGAGAACAGAAAGCCTTCCAGAATCTGGAAACAAATTGCGTGCCCCTATCAGAGACTATGTCTGAAGGAATCCCATGCAATTTGACAATGTGGTCAATAAATGCCTGCACCAGCGTCTTAGCATTAGGCAAACCAGGAAAAGGGATAAAATGCACCATTTTGCTAAAACGGTCCACCACCACCAGAATCACAGTCTTCCCCGAGGAACGAGGCAAGTCCGTTATGAAGTCCATGGACAGATGTGTCCAAGGACGGGAAGGAATGGGTAAGGGAAGGAGAGGACCTGATGGCCGTGAATGAGGGACCTTGGCACGAGCGCAAGTCTCGCAAGCTGCCACAAAACCCTCAACCGACTTACGAAGCGCAGGCCACCAGAATCTCCGAGCGATGAGATCCAGTGTGGCTCTTGCCCCCGGGTGCCCAGCAAGGACCGTATCGTGGTGTTCCTTAAAAATCTTGTGTCTCAAAGCGAGAGGCACAAACAACACCTCCCAGGAGGACAAAGATCAGGAGCCTCTGACTGGGCTGCCTGCACCTCTGCCTCCAATTCAGGAAAAAGAGCAGAGACCACCACACCTTCAGCCAAAATGGGACCCGGGTCTTCAAAATTCCCACCTCCCGGAAAACAACGTGACAGGGCATCTGCCTTCACATTCTTAACCCCAGGGCGGAACGTGACAACAAAATTAAACCTTGAAAAGAACAAAGACCATCTGGCCTGTCTCGGGTTCAGACGCTTGGCTGACTCCAAGTAGGCCAGATTTTTATGGTCAGTAAACACGGTAATAGGGTGTCTGGCTCCCTCTAGCCAATGGTGCCATTCCTCAAAAGCCAACTTGATGGCCAACAATTCCCTATCTCCCACATCATAATTTCTCTCTGCGGAGGAGAGTTTCTTCGAGAAAAAGGCACATGGTTGCCATTTGGCAGGAGAGGAACCCTGAGACAAGACCGCACCCACCCCTACCTCAGAAAATTCAACCTCAACTATGAAGGGTAACGAAATATCAGGTTGTACCAGGATGGGAGCGGAAGCAAAACTCTCCTTGATATTAGAAAAGGCCTTACGCGCCTCTACCGACCAGGAAGAAAAATCTACCCCCTTTCTGGTCATATCAGTGAGTGGTTTAACAACAGAGGAATAATTCAAAATAAATTTCCTGTAATAATTGGCAAAGCCCAAAAAACGCATCAGCGCCTTCTGATTCTCAGGAAGCTCCCACTCAAGCACAGCGCGGACCTTCTCGGGGTCCATGCGAAAACCAGAAGCGGAGAGAAGATACCCCAGAAATTGAATTTTTGGAACCACAAACACACATTTTTCCAGTTTCGCGTATAATTTATTCTCCCGCAGGATGAGCAAGACCTGACGTAAATGTTCCTTATGAGTCTTGAAATCAGGAGAAAAAATCAAAATGTCATCCAAATACACTAATACAAATTTTCCCATTAAATGATAAAAAATGCTGTTGACGAAATGCTGAAAAACGGCTGGGGCATTCATCAAACCAAAAGGCATAACCAAATTCTCAAAATGGCCCTCAGGGGTATTGAAAGCCGTCTTCCATTCGTCTCCTTCTCTGACCCTGACCAGGTTGTATGCCCCTCTAAGGTCTAATTTGGAAAAGACTTTAGCCCCAACAACCTGGTTAAACAGGTCCGGGATCAGAGGAAGTGGATAAGGGTCACGAATAGTGATACTGTTCAGCTCCCTGAAATCCAGACAAGGTCTTAAAGAACCATCTTTTTTCTTAACAAAGAAAAAACCAGCGGCAACAGGTGACTTCGAGGGTCGTATGTGTCCTTTTCTCAGACTCTCAGAGATATAAGCACGCATAGCGACCCTCTCAGGTTGGGAAAGATTGTATAAACGAGATTTAGGCAGCTTGGCGCCTGGGATGAGATTAATAGGGCAATCGTACTCCCTGTGCGGGGGCAAATCCTGAACTCCACTCTCAGAGAACACATCCGAAAATTCAGAGAGGAAAGGTGGTACAGTCTTAGTAGAAACCTCAGAAACAGATGTCATGAGGCAATTCTCTCTGCAAAAGTCACTCCAACCATTTATTTGCCTCGCTTGCCAATCAATGGTGGGGTTATGTTTAGTGAGCCAGGGTAGCCCCAACACTAGAGGAGTAGGCAAACCGCTAAGGATGAAACATGACACATCCTCAACATGAGCATCACTCACAATTAAACGGATATTGTGAACTATGCCCTTTAATGATTTCTGAGAAAGCGGAATCAATAGCAAAAACAGGAATATCCTTTCCCAAAGTGCATACCTGGAAACCATGAGTTATTGCAAATTGATTATCAATGAGATTGACAGCTGCTCCACTATCCACAAAAATCTCTCAAAAAATACTCTTGCTCTCTAGCGCCACCCTAGCAGGCAGGACAAAACGGGAACTACAAGCAAACGGAAAACCTTCAATTTCCGCCTCAACCCTGCCAATAGTAACAGACGGAACATTTTTAAAAGATTTTTTCCTTTTTGTTTCTTTATTACTCCCAGAAGACTGCCTGAATCTCCTAGAGGGACAAACATTTGCCAAATGATTTATACCTCCACAACAAAAACAAACCCTCCCATGCGGGCTGAATCTTCTATTGTCAGAGGCAATCAACCCCAGCTGCATGGACTCCTGCTCAGAAGGGGCTGACAGCGACTGAGACCCCTGTGCACAGAATGAGACCGCTGCACTGTCCCGGGACTGAGTATGACAGGAAGGAGAGATTTCTCCTCTCTCTCTAAGACGCCTGTCAATACGAACGGCCTGAGACATAGCAGAATCCAAGGAGGTAGGTCTCTCATGAAAGGCAAATGCATCTTTCAATCCCTCTGAAAGACCATGGCAAAATTGACTTCGGAGTGCAGCATCATTCCAACCAGTATCAGCTGCCCATCTCCGAAATTCTGAGCAGTATATCTCTGCGGATTGTTTACCCTGGCATAACAGACGTAGTCTAGACTCAGCCAGAGCAATACGATCCGGATCATCATATATCTGACCCAGGGCTAAAAAGAATTCATCCACTGAACGGAGGGGCCGTGCCCCCTCCGGCAGCGAAAAGGCCCAGGATTGAGCGTTACCCCTGAGCAGCGATATAATGATCCCCACCCTCCGTTCTTCATCACCAGAGGAATGGGGAAGAAGGCGAAAATGGAGTTTGCAAGCCTCTCTAAAACGCACAAAATACTCACTACCCCCGGAGAACGTATCCGGGAGCGAGATCTTAGGCTCAGAACACCTTCTGACTTCCACAAAAATCCGAACCTCTCTCTCCCTTCTCCAAGATTTCTCCCAAGCTGCACCGGTTCTCTGGAATGCCCTACCCCAAGAAATCAGGCTCAATCACAACATGCAGTTTTAAGCGTTTGCTAAAAACACATCTTTTCAGGGTGGCCTCTCACCTCCCTTGATCTAACCTCCCATAGCCCATTTATCATTCCCTGAAGCTGAGCCTCCACTGCTCCCAGAAGCACTTCGTATATTGGCTTCTGACCGGCTCATGTGGCTTTATATCTGCTCCCCTGTTCTCCCAAGATGGCTGGACTATCGTACATAACGATCACTTCTACCTTTTGTGTCAACCCTATCCCCTCATAGATTGTAATCTCTTGCGGGCAGGGCCCTCATTCCTCTTGTTGTAATAAATCGAATTGTCTGTTGCTATTTTATTTATGACTGTTTGTACATGAACCCCTGAATTGAAAGGCGCTGCACAATATGTTGGCGCTATATAAATAAAGATTATTATTATTATTATTATTATTATTAAATGTTGGGGGCCACTAGGGGTGCCTCTATTATTGCTGGGGGCCACTATTAATTCTGGGGGCCATTATGGGGAACATTATTAATGCTGGGGGCCACTATGGAGGACATTTTTAATGCTTGGGGCCACAATGGGGGCCATAATTAATGCTGGGGGCCACTAGGGGGCACTTCACAGGAAATTGCAAAAGCAGCCAACAAACTAGTCCAGCTATTCCGCACAGTTGACAGTCTATGTAATCCATCGTGCAGGAATCCCAACATCACATCTGTGACGAATACCACAGCTCACGAGGAGCGGTATGGTCACGGGTTACCAAAATGTGATGTTACACCCTCCAGAGGAGCAGGTAAGGTCAGTCTTGGTACAGTTTACACACACACCTCCTGTCCACGCGGGCACAGAGAGGCAACAAGCCTAAAAACAGCGCGTTCTCATCCCGGGTAATCTGCCACCAGCTTCTCGTTTGATATAAGCCCGGTTCGCTAACTGGATTATATAGGGTGAGAAACCAACCCGGGGTAGCTTATAACTAGGCTGAAACACGGACATGGTGAATTCGTGATCGAGATACAAGATAGCACAAGATAAAATTATATATTTAATCGCCTTAAGGGCACACTAGATATAACACAATATACACAGAGAATATATACAGTGGTCTGAGGTTACAGATACAGGTTATGTAGGTACAACAGGGTTAAGCAGAGCAAAAGTCAGTTACCGGGTAAGATGAAATTTCCTTTTGGTTGTGGTGTGTTCTTTGCTGTAGTCACATGAAGGGCCGTGATCTCAGCTAGTTCCTGGGTCCCCCTAAACACATTACACGATGTGACCCTTCTTCAGAGAAAGACATGTCCGCTTGCTGGCACAAGCCTTTTAACCTGTAGCCGGCCCCGCCCCTCCCAAAGGCCTTTGGGAGGGGTTTATCCCCCCCTCTGCTGGACTAGATGCAAATGACCCACAAAACCCTTTAGAGTTCATAGTTCCAGTCCAGAAGGTCACAGGGAGATGGTTCTGGGACCAACAGATCTGCCTGGGTTCCGGCTACAACTAGAGTCCAAACATGGTACCGTTAGTTGGTTTCTGTGGGGAGATATGTATATCTTCCTTCCCTGTCATCCCACCAACAAACCAAGAACATGGACACGTTCATCGTGGCCACTGGGACACAAATATCTATCTGGTTTGTGCCTGTGATGGCTAGGCAAATCATAATTCCTTATGAAATGTAGGTGCCAACATGTCTGGAAGGTAGCATTGATCCTGACAAGTGCTGATACCTCCTGCTGGGGTGTTTTCCCGCAGAATCCGTGCTGTCTGACTAGAGGTGTGAAATGTAACAAAAGGTGGCCTGCTAGGTGTTTTGTACTAACTGGCTTCGGCTTTGAAGCAGGGCCCCCCTGTGGAGCTTGATTTCCTCTGCCATCTTTCAGCAAATAGTGGGTGTGAGGACATGGCTGACAGTAAATATTAATCCATATTCCTCACAACATCCTCTAAGGACAGATGTGAGAAATTTTCCCTCTTCTTCACAGACAAAGTCTCATCTATTCGTTCTGCTATCAAATCTACAACACCGAAAACCTATGCAGAGCCTCATAATGGATGCCACAACAACCTACTGCCATGGTCTGACTTTAAGGTAATTACCGAAGAAGCCATCTCAAACATCCTTCTAAACCTTCGCCAGACTTCCTGCGACCTGGACCCTGGACCCACACAGTTCATGTTGAAATGCCCTGATCTGTTCATGCCAGCATTCCATAAGATAGTCAACTGCTCCTTGCAGAAGCAATCAGGCCACTACTCAAGAATAGTGTTGATAGAAACATAGAATGTGTCGGCAGATAAGAACCTTTTGCCCATCTAGTCTGATATTGATCACGAATATTTGAATTTCAAATTTTTATCGTGAATATAGGCACTTCGAGAATTCGCAAATATTTAGAATATAGTGATATATATTCGTAATTTTTATATATTTTTTTTAATCAGTACACATGATCCCTCCCTGCTTCTAGCTTGTGGGCCAAAGAGAAGTGTTACGCTGAGCGCTCCGGGTCCCCTGCTGGCCTCGGAGCGCTCACAGCGTATGCCCCCAGGCAGCACTCCAGCGTCTCGGCGTGTGCGTTCTCGCTCTCTAGGGGGCGCACGCGCCGGGACTCTTAGATTCAAAGGACCAGTGCACCGGTGATTGGTGCCTGGTCCAAAGGGGTTATTAAGGGTTAAGGTTGTGAGAGGCAGTGCTGACTTAATTAGGCTGCACCTGTGCACTGCCCATTTATACCTTCTCCTCCCACAGCTTTCTGCCGGATCTTTGTGCCTTGTGCCTCAGAGAAAGCGTTCCTTTCTATGTTTGTTTGCCTTACTTGTTGCCGTACCCGTTGCTACCGTCCACTCGCCTTTGAACCTTTGCCGCCTGCCCTGACCACTGCTACGTCCGACTTCGCTCTTGCCTTCTCCCTGTGTACCACGCCATATCACCAGCCAGAGAGGTCGAGTTGTTACTAGGGGACACGACCTGGTAGTTACCGCCGCAGCAAATCCATCCCGCTTTGCGGCGGGCTCTGGTGAAGACCAGTAACTGCTTAGAACCGGTCCTCTAGTACAACCCGCGCCATCGCCTCTCTGGTCCAGAGGATCCACTACCTGTCCTGCTGGTACGTGACAGTAAGATCCGGCCATGGATCCCGGTGATGTTCCCTTGCCAAGCCTGGAGGACCTCACCACCATTGTGGCCCAGCAGGGTCAACAGCTGGCCCAGTTGACCGCTATGTTGCAGCAGCTCCTGCCTTCTCTGCGACAGCCAGCTCCTCCATCTGCTCCTGCTGCATCACCTCAGCCTGCAGTTACCACCGGTTCCAGAATCCGTTTGTCCCTACCAGACAAATATGACGGAGATCCTAAGCGGTGCCGTGGGTTCTTGTCGCAGTGCTCTCTCCACCTCGAGCTCCTGTCCGACCAGTTTCCTTCTGAGCGAGCCAAGATAGCCTTTATGCTCAGTTTACTGTCCGGGAAGGCCCTGGCCTGGGCTACACCACTATGGGACCGCGCAGATCCTGCCACCACTTCCGTCCAGAGCTTCTGCCTAGAGTTCCGGAATGTTTTTGAGGAGCCTGCCCGGGTTACCTCCGCAGAGACTGCCTTGCTAAATTTGACCCAAGGAGGTTCTTCCGTAGGTGACTATGCCATTCAGTTCCGCACCCTGGCCTCTGAGCTGAACTGAAGCCCTTTGCGCCACCTTCAAGAAAGGACTTAACAGTGAAATATAGGACGTTCTGGCTGCACGTGAGCTTCCTTCCACTCTTAGTGACCTCATCTTGCTGGCCACTAGGATAGACAAACGTTTCGCCGAAAGACAAGAGGAACTCCTCCTTGAAAAGGAAAAAGCTCGTCCTAGACGCTTTCCTCGTCTGGCTCCCGTTTTTCCGCATCCACCTCAACCCGCTACTGGGTTTTCTGCCGCGGAAGCCATGCAGGTGGATCGGTCACGCTTGACTCTGCAAGAACGAAGCCGCCGCAGAAACGAGAACCTGTGTCTGTACTGTGCCAGTACCGAGCACTTCCTTAGAGATTGTCCTCTCCGTCCACCGCGTTCGGGAAACGCTCGCACCTAGTAAGCGTGGGAGAGGCGTTGCTAGGTGTGGATTCTTCCTCTCCACGTCTCATCATACCCGTGCAGCTGATCATCTCTTCCAAGTCCTCTTTCTCCGCAGCCGCCTTCTTGGATTCCGGTTCAGCTGGCAACTTCATTCACGCCTCCTTGGTTGACAAGTACCGTATTCCAGTAACCCATCTACCCAAGCCGTTTTTCATCTCTACTGTTAACGGTGAGAGACTCTCTGCCACCGTGCAGTTCCGTACCCAGCCTCTGCAGATGGACATCGGAATATTTCATACCGAGACTTTAGAGTTCTTTGTCCTTCCCTTCTGTTCCTCCGAACTCCTCCTGGGTCTGCCGTGGCTTCAACGTCATAGTCCTGTCCTGAATTGGTCCACCGGTGAGATCCTGCGTTGGGGCTCCTCCTGTTCGGACCGCTGTCTCAAGCCTGCTCTGGTCAAACAGAACCCGCAAGTTTCTCCGCCTTCTGGGCTGCCCAAGCCATACCATTCCTTCACGGATGTCTTCTGCAAGAAACAAGCTGAGGTTCTTCCTCCTCACCGATCCTATGATTGCCCGATCGACCTGATACCCGGTTCTACTCCACCTCGGGGCAGAATTTATCCTCTCTCTCCTCCTGAGACTCTTGCCATGTCCGACTATATACGTGAGAACCTACAGAGAGGATTCATAAGAAAATCTTCTTCTCCTGCTGGGGCCGGTTTTTTCTTCGTGACAAAAAAAGACGGCTCCCTCCGCCCCTGCATTGACTACAGAGGTCTTAATAAAATTACCATCAAGAACCGTTACCCTCTGCCTCTAATCTCTGAGCTATTTGATCGTCTCCGAGGGGCTAAGATCTTCACTAAATTGGACCTTCGAGGGGCCTATAATCTGATCCGTATCCGTGAGGGAGACGAATGGAAGACCGCCTTTAAAACAAGGGACGGCCATTTTGAGTATTTGGTGATGCCCTTCGGCCTCTGCAATGCACCTGCTGTCTTCCAGGAATTCGTCAATGACATTTTCAGGGACTTACTTTACACCTGCGTGGTCGTATACCTGGATGATATCCTCATCTTTTCCTCCAATTTGGATCAACACCGGGTCCATGTGCAACAAGTTCTTACTCGTCTTAGGAGAAATCACCTGTACGCTAAACTTGAAAAATGTCTTTTTGAACGGACCTCCCTGCCTTTCCTGGGATACATTATCTCAGCCCAAGGACTTCAAATGGACCCAGCCAAACTCTCGGCGGTTCTGGATTGGCCACGTCCCTCTGGCCTCCGAGCCATACAAAGATTTCTTGGCTTTGCGAATTACTACAGGCAATTCATCCCTCACTATTCCACTCTGGTAGCTCCTATCGTGGCTCTCACTAGAAAAGGAGCTAACCCCAAATCCTGGCCTTCCCAAGCCGAGGAAGCCTTCCAGTCCCTGAAATCCGCCTTTGCCTCTGCACCCGTTCTCTCTAGACCAGATTCCACCAAGCCCTTCTCTCTTGAAGTGGATGCCTCCTCGGTGGGAGCCGGAGCTGTCCTCACCCAGAAGTCTTCCCGGGGCAAAACTTCAACTTGTGGCTTCTTTTCAAAAACATTCTCTTCCGCAGAGAGAAATTACTCCATTGGGGACAGGGAACTGCTGGCTATTAAATTGGCACTAGAGGAATGGAGACATTTACTCGAGGGGGCCACACATCCTGTGTACATCTTCACAGACCACAAGAACCTGGCTTATCTCCAGTCTGCTCAGAGATTAAATCCCCGTCAGGCTCGTTGGTCTCTGTTCTTCGCCCGCTTTAACTTTGAGATCCATTTCCGTCCGGCTTGTAAGAACATTAGGGCAGGTGCTCTGTCTCGCTCCTCTGATGTGGTGGGCGACGAGTTAATACCCCCGATATATTCTCTGTCAAGGAGATCTTGGCGACCAAGATCTCCCGGGGGAAAAGATATTTTTTGGTCGACTGGGAGGGCTGCGGTCCTGAGGAGAGGTCATGGGAGCCGGAGGAGAACATCCTGGACCGCAGTCTCATCCGCAAATTCTTCGGTACCAAAAAGGGAGGGAGACCAAAGGGGGGGTACTGTTACGCTGAGCGCTCCGGGTCCCCTGCTGGCCTCGGAGCGCTCACAGCGTATGCCCCCAGGCAGCACTCCAGCGTCTCGGCGTGTGCGTCCTCGCTCTCTAGGGGGCGCACGCGCCGGGACTCTTAGATTCAAAGGACCAGTGCACCGGTGATTGGTGCCTGGTCCAAAGGGGTTATTAAGGGTTAAGGTTGTGAGAGGCAGTGCTGACTTAATTAGGCTGCACCTGTGCACTGCCCATTTATACCTTCTCCTCCCACAGCTTTCTGCCGGATCTTTGTGCCTTGTGCCTCAGAGAAAGCGTTCCTTTCTATGTTTGTTTGCCTTACCTGTTGCCGTACCCGTTGCTACCGTCCACTCGCCTTTGAACCTTTGCCGCCTGCCCTGACCGCTGCTACGTCCGACTTCGCTCTTGCCTTCTCCCTGTGTACCACGCCATATCACCAGCCAGAGAGGTCGAGTTGTTACTAGGGGACACGACCTGGTAGTTACCGCCGCAGCAAATCCATCCCGCTTTGCGGCGGGCTCTGGTGAAGACCAGTAACTGCTTAGAACCGGTCCTCTAGTACAATCCACTACCTGTCCTGCTGGTACGTGACAGTAAGATCCGGCCATGGATCCCGGTGATGTTCCCTTGCCAAGCCTGGAGGACCTCACCACCATTGTGGCCCAGCAGGGTCAACAGCTGGCCCAGTTGACCGCTATGTTGCAGCAGCTCCTGCCTTCTCTGCGACAGCCAGCTCCTCCATCTGCTCCTGCTGCATCACCTCAGCCTGCAGTTACCACCGGTTCCAGAATCCGTTTGTCCCTACCAGACAAATATGACGGAGATCCTAAGCGGTGCCGTGGGTTCTTGTCGCAGTGCTCTCTCCACCTCGAGCTCCTGTCCGACCAGTTTCCTTCTGAGCGAGCCAAGGTAGCCTTTATGCTCAGTTTACTGTCCGGGAAGGCCCTGGCCTGGGCTACACCACTACGTCCGACTTCGCTCTTGCCTTCTCCCTGTGTACCACGCCATATCACCAGCCAGAGAGGTCGAGTTGTTACTAGGGGACACGACCTGGTAGTTACCGCCGCAGCAAATCCATCCCGCTTTGCGGCGGGCTCTGGTGAAGACCAGTAACTGCTTAGAACCGGTCCTCTAGTACAACCCGCGCCATCGCCTCTCTGGTCCAGAGGATCCACTACCTGTCCTGCTGGTACGTGACAAGAAGGCTGCAATATCTTTGACATTAGGAGTTGTGTTGAATGCAAATTTTTATTGGGGATAAATATATTCGTCATTTTTTTCCATCCGAAGTCATGATTCCTCCCTGCTTAAGGAATCATGACTTTAGATGAAAAAAATGACGAATATTCTAAAAAACAAATTTATTCGATATAGTGCTATATATTCGTTTTTTAGAATATTCGTAATTTTCTAAAACAAGATTATATAGCAATATGGCGAATATTTGAAAAAAAACAAATATAGAGCAATTTAGCTAATATTGTGCTATAATCTTCTTTGTCTAATAGTTGTAATTTTTTTCTCATCTGAAGTTCAGATTGGAAAAAAATGACAACTATTAATAAAAAGATTATAGCACTATATTAGCTAAATTGCCCTTTATTCGTTTTTTTTCAACTATTCGCTATATTGCTATATATTCTTCTTTTAGAATATTACGAATATTCTGACAAACGAATATATCACTATATCAGCTATATTGCTCTCTATATATTTGTTTTTTAGAATATTCTTCATTTTTGTCCATCTGAAGTCATGATTCCTCCCTGCTTAAGTAACTTAAAGAGGACCTTTCACTAGTTTAAAAACTAAAAACTAACTATATCAGTGGGCAGAGCGGCGCCCAGTGGTCCCCTGCACTTACTAGTATGTCTGGGCGCCGCTCCGTTCGCCCGGTATAGGCTCCGTTGTCCGCAGCTCCCTCTGTTGTACGGGGCGGAGTTTTTGTATTAGGGTTGTCCCTTGCTGCAGCGCTGGCCAATCGTAGCGCACAGCTCATAGCCTGGGACAACCCTAATACAAAAACTCTGCCCCGTACAAAAGAGGGAGCTGCGGACACCGGAGCCTATACCGGGCGAACGGAGCGGCGCCCAGACATACTAGTAAGTGCAGGGGGACCCCTGGGCGCCGCTCTGCCCACTGATATAGTTAGTTTTTAGTTTTTAAACTAGTGAAAGGTCCTCTTTAAGCAGGGAGGAATCATGACTTCAGGTGGAAAAAAATTACAAATATTAAAAAAAACAAATATATAGCACTAAATTCTATAGTGCTATATATTTGTTTTTGACCCACGCCTGTATTGATCGCGTAATATTCGCATATTACGCGATCATTACCTTGCCGATTTTTCAAGTAAAAAAAAGTATAATATAACGAATATTAGAATTTGCGAATATTTGACGAATAATATTTGCGAAATATTGCGAATATATGACCCCTGCCACTCATCACTACTCAAGAAACCATCCCTAGATCCGGATATTCTGAGCAACTACAGACCGCTCTCCAACCTTCCCTATTGAGAAGGCTGCATATCTCCAACTTGAAGCCAGTCAATGAACAACATATTTGACCCCCTACAATCTGGCTTCAAGATGCACCACAGCTGTGAAACAGCTCTTGTCCGGATTTGCAATGACCTGCTCATGGCCAGAGACAGAGGTGAGTGTTCCATCCTGGTACTGCTTGATCTCTCAGCGGCTTTTGATACAATTGATCATTAAATCTTGCTCAACAGACTGCAAGAGTACTGTGGCATTGATGGTTTAGTCCTCCAATGGTTCTCCTCCTTCCTGGCTGGCAGAACTCAAAGGGTAGCCTTGGGGCCTTTCCAGTCCAACCCTGTACCACTAAAATATGGTGTGCCCCAGGGCTCAATCCTATCCCCTTTGTTGTTTTCCATATACATGCTGCCACTCGGGAAAATCATCGAAAAACACGGTCTAACATCCCACTATATATGTCATTCAAACCCGATATGACAGACCCAATCCCAAAAATAAACACATGCTTAGCCGAGCTTCAGGAGTGGATGAATGGAAACTGGCTTAAACTAAATGCAGACAAAACAGAGGTTCTTGTCATCGGAGGCCAGCGCCTAACAGCAAAACCGCTCCAGACACAGTCAACACCACTGAGGGCAGGGAACTCGGACCTTACTAGCTCCAACACTGTGTGCAGCTTGGGTTTACTGATGGATGAGGAGTTAAACATCAGAAACCAAATTTCAGCTGTGGTGAAACACTCCTTTTTTCACCTAAGGAATATTGCAAAAATTAAGCCCCTCATCCTTCAGAAGATCTTCCAACCCTAGTTCACGCCTTGATCGCATGCCCTCTATGTAGGCCTTCCTAATAAAGACCTACACCGCCTGCAGCTAGTACAGAATGCTGCCGCCAGACTGTTAACAAGCCAACCCCGCCACCGTCACATAACGCCAATCCTCCGCTCACTACACTGGTTACCCATAAAATGGAGAATCCTTTTAAAAATTGGCATGCTAACCTTCCAATCCCTACACGACCTAGGCCCTGGATACCTGAAGGTTTTGTTGCATCCGCGTCACACCTCACACAACCTCAGGTCAAAAGGATCCAATATCTTGACCACCCTTCAGAATTCAACTAGAAACCTTTGGAGCCAGAGCTTTCTGTCACGCTGCCCCTACCTTGTGGAATGCCCTGCCAAACGCAATCAAGACAGCTCCAACCCTGGACACATTTAAATCAAAACTGAAAAGCCACCTGTTTAGCCTGGCATTTGCCATCACATAACTTTTCCCCCCTGTACATATCACTATGTACCGATCTGAGACAAGCTTATGGGAGAAAAGCGCTTTACAAATGTTTTGTTGTTGTTGTTTTGTTGTTGTTCTAATGATGGGGGCACTATAGGGGTCTTTATTAATGCTGGGGGCCACTATTATTGCTGAGAGCCACTAGGAAGGCCACAATAAATTCTGGGGGCCACTAGGCGGGCACTATTATGGCTAGAGGCCACTATTAATTCTGGGGGCCACTCGGAGGGCCACTATTAATGTTAGGGGCCACTAGTGGGGAACACTATCAATGCTGGGCGCCACAAGGGGGGTCAATAATAATGTTGGGCGCCATTATGAGGGCCATTAATAATGCTGGAGGCCACATATAATGCTGGGGGCCACTATTAATGCTAAGGGTCACTAGGGGTGGCTACTATGAATGCTGGGGGCCACTAGGGGGCCACTATTAATGCTGGGGGCCACTATTAATGTTAGGGGCCACTAGGGGTGGCCACTATTAATGCTGGGGGCCACTAGGGGGTCACTTTTAAAGCCAGGGCCACTATTAATGCTGGGGGCCACTAGAGGGCCACTAATAATGCTGGGGGCCACTAGGGGACACTAATAATGCCAGGGGCCACTATTAATGAAGGGGGGCACTAGGGGGACATTATTAATGCTGGAGGCCACTATTAATACTTAGGGCCACTAAGGGGGACATTATTTATGCTGGGGGCCACTAGGGGGTTACTATTAAAGCTGGGGGCCACTATTAATGCAGGGGGTCACTAGGGAGGCCACTACTAATGCTGGAGGCCAGTATTAATACTGGGGGCTACTATTAATGTTGGGGGCCACTATTAATGCTGGGAGCCACTAGGGGTGCTACTATTATTGCTGGGGGCCACTATTAATGTTGGGGGCCACTTGTAATACTGGGGGCCACTGGGGGGACATTATTAATGCTAAGGGCCACTATGGGGGACATTATTAATGCTTGGGGCCACTATGGGGCCCATTATTAATGCTGGGGGCCACTATTAAAGCTGGTGGCCACTAGGGGGGGCACTATAAATTCTGGGGTCCACTAGGGGTGGCACTATTAATGCTGGGGGCCATTATAGGGGCCATTATTAATGCTGGGGGCCACTATTATTGCTGGGGGCCACTAGGGGGCCATTAATAATGCTGGGGGCCACTAGGGAGCATTATTAATGCTAGGGGCCACTAGGGGGGCACTATAAATGCTTGTGGCCACAATTAATGCTGAGAACCACTAGGGGGGCCATTATTAATGCTGGGGGCCACTAGTGAGTCCACTATTAATGTTGGGTGCCACTAGTGGTAATCACTATTAATGCTGGGGGCCACTAAGGGGATCACTATCAATGCTGGCGCCACTAGGGGCGCCACTATTGATGCTGGGGGCAACTATTAATGCAGAGGGCCACTTGGGGGTCATTATAAATGCTGGGGGCCACTAGTGGGCATTATTAATGCTGGGGGCCACTAAAAGGGAACTATTAATGTTGGAGGCCGTTATTAATGCTAGGGGCCACTATTAATGCTGGGGGCCACTATGTGTGCCACTGTTAATGCTGTGGGCCACACTTAATGCTGAGGGCAACTTGGGGGTCATAATTAATGCAGAGGGCGACTAGGGGGGCATTATTAATGCTGGGGGTCACTATTAATGCTTGGGGCCACTATTTATGCTGGGGGCCACTATTAATTCTGGGGGCTACTTGGGGGCCATTATTAATGCAGGCGGTCACTAGGTGGGGCATTATTAATGCTGGGGGCCACTAGGGGGGCACTATTAATGTTGAAGGCCACCCTTAATGCTGGGGGCCACTAGGGAGGCCATTATTAATTCTTGGGGCCACTAGGGGATCTATCAATGCTAAGGGCCACTAGAGGGGCATTTTTAATTCAAGGTGCCACTAAGGGGATCTATTAATGCTGGGGGCCACTATTAATGCTGGGGGCCACTAGGGGTGCCACTAATAATGCTAGGGGCCACTAGGGGGGAAAACTATCAATGCTGGGGGCCACAAGGGGGCACTATTAATGCTGGGGACCACTCGGGAGGCCCCCTTATTAATGCTAGGGGCCACTAGGCAGGATCTATTAATGCTGGGGGCCATTAGAGGGGCATTATTAATGCTAGGGGCCACTAGGGGGGTTTAATAATGCTGGGGGCCACTAGGGAGGCCACTATCAATCCTAGGGGCCACTATTAATGCTGGGGGACACTAGGGGTGGCCACTATTAATGCTGGGGGCCACTAGGGGGGACCACTATCAATTCTGGGGGCCACTATTAATGCTGGGGACCAATATTAATGCTGGGAGCCACTTGGGGACCATTATTAATGCAGGGGGCCACTAGAAGGGCATTATTAATGCTAGGGGCCACTAGGGGGACACAATTAATGTTGGAACCGCTATTAATGCTGGGGGCCATTATTGATGCTGGGGGCCACTAGTGGGGCATTATTAATTCTAGGGGAGCACTATTTAAGCTGGGGGCCTCTATTAATGCTGGGGGCCACTAAGGGGGACATTATTAATGCTGGAGGCCACTAGGGTGGCATTGTTAATGCTTGGGACCACTAGGGGGCACTATTAATGCTGAAGGGCAACTACGTAGGCCATTATTAATGTTGGAGCCCACTAATAATGCTGGAGGCCACTATTAATGTTGGGGGCCACTGGGGGGGAACACTATCAATGCTGGGCGCCACAAGGGGGGTCAATATTAATGTTGGGCGCCATTACGAGGGCCATTAATAATGCTGGAGGCCACATATAATGCTGGGGGCCACTATTAATGCTAAGGGTCACTAGGGGTGGCTACTATGAATGCTGGGGGCCACTTGGGGGCCACTATTAATGCTGGGGGGCACTATTAATGCTGGGGGCCACTATTAATGTTAGGGGCCACTAGGGGTGGCCACTATTAATGCTGGGGGCAACTAGTGGGTCACTTTTAATGCCGGGGTCCACTATTAATGCTGGGAGCCACTAGAGGGGACACTATTAATGCTGTGGGCCACAAGGGGACACTAATAATGCCAGGAACCACTATTAATGAAGGGGGGCACTAGGGGGGACACTAATAATGCTGGGGGACACTAGGAAGGCACTAATAATGCTGGAGCCATTATTAAAGCTGGGGGCTATTAGGGAAGACATTATTAATGCGGAGGGCCACTGGGGGGCATTATTAAAGCTAGGGGCCACTAGGGGGAACATTATTAATGCTGGAGGCCTCTATCAATGCTTAGGGCCACTAGGGGGGACATTATTTATGCTGGGGGCCACTAGGGGGTTACTATTAAAGCTGGGGGCCACTAGTGGGTCACTTTTAATGCTGGGGGCCACTATTAATGCTGGGAGCCACTAGAGGGGACACTATTAATGCTGGGGGCCACTAGGGGACACTAATAATGCCAGGGGCCACTATTAATGAAGGGGGCCACTAGGGGGGACATTATTAATGCTGGAGGCCACTATCAATGCTTAGGGCTACTAGGGGGGACATTATTTATGCTGGGGACCACTAGGGGGTTACTATTAAAGCTGGGGGCCACTATTAATGCAGGGGGCCACTAGGGAGGCCACTATTAATGCTGGAGGCCACTATTAATACTGGGGGCTACTATTAATGTTGGGGGCCACTATTAATGCTGGGAGCCACTAAGGGTGCTACTATTAATGCTGGGGGCCACTATTAATGTTGGGGGCCACTTGTAATACTGGGGGCCACTGGGGGGACATTATTAATGCTAAGGGCCACTATGGGGGACATTATTAATGCGTGGGGCCACTATGGGGCCCATTATTAATGCTAGGGGCCACTAAGCAGGCACTATCAATGCTAGGGGCCACTATTAAAGCTGGTGGCCACTAGAGGGGGCACTATAAATGCTGGAGGCCATTATAAGGGCCATTATTAATGCTGGGGGACACTAGGGGGCATTATTAATTCTAGGGGCCACTAGGGGGGCACTATAAATGCTTGTGGCCGCAATTAATGCTGAGAACCACTAGGGGGGCCATTATTAATGCTGGGGGCCACTAGTGAGTCCACTATTAATGTTGGGTGCCACTAGGGGTAATCACTATTAATGCTGGGGGCCACTAAGGGGATCACTATCAATGCTGGCGCCACTAGCGGCGCCACTATTGATGCTGGGGGCCACTATTAATGCTGGGGGCCACTTGGAGGTCATTATAAATGCTGGGGGCCACTAGGGGGCAATTATTAATGCTGGAGGCCACTAAAAGGGAACTATTAATGTTGGGGGCCGCTATTAATGCTAGGGGCCACTATTAATACTGGGGGCCACTATGTGTGCCACTGTTAATGCTGTGGACCACACTTAATGCTGGGGGCAACTTGTGGGTCATAATTAATGCAGAGGGCCACTAGGGGGGCATTATTAATGCTGGGGGTCACTAGGTGGCACTATTAATGTTGGGGGCCGCTATTAATGCTTGGGGCCACTATTTATGCTGGGGGCCACTATTTATGCTGTGGGCCACTATTAATGCGGGGGGCCACTTGGGGGCCATTATTAATGCAGGCGGCTACAAGGTGGGGCATTATTAATGCTGGGGGCCACTAGGGGGGCACTATTAATGTTGGGGGCCGCCATTAATGCTGGGGGCCACTAGGGAGGCCATTATTAATGCTAGGGGCCACTAGGGGGATCTATCAATGCTAAGGGCCACTAGAGGGGCATTTTTAATGCAAGGTGCCACTAAGGGGATCTATTAATGCTGTGGGCCACTATTAATGCTGGGGGCCACTTTTAATGCTGGGGGCCACTAGGGGTGCCACTATTAATTCTGGGGGCCACTAGGGGGGAAAACTATCAATGCTGGGGGCCACAAGGGGGCACTATTAATGCTGGGGGCCACTCGGGAGGCCACTATTAATGCTAGGGGCCACTAGACAGGATCTATTAATGCTGGGGCCATTAGATGGACATTATTAATGCTAGGGGGGCCACTAGGGGGGTCTAATAATGCTGGGAGCTACTAGGGAGGCTACTATCAATGCTAGGGGCCACTATTAATGCTGGGGGACACTAGGGGTGGCCACTATTAATGCTGGGGGCCACTAGGGGATCACTTTTAATGCTGGGGGGCACTATTAATGCTGGGGGCCACTAGGGGACACTATTAATGCCAGGGGCCACTATTAATGAAGGCGTGCACTAGGGGGGACACTATTAATGCTGGGGGACACTAGGAAGGCACTATTCATGCTTGGGCCATTATTATTGCTGGGGGCTATTAGGGGAGACATTGATAATGCTGGGGCCACTAGGGGGGCATTATTAATGCTAGGGGCCACTAGGGGGAACATTATTAATGCTTGAGGCCACTATCAATGCAGGGGGCAACTAGGGGGGACACTATTAATGCTGGGGGCCACTATTAATGCTGAAATCCACTAGGGGTGCTACTATTAATGCTGGGGGCCACTACTAATGTTGGGGGCCACTTGTAATGCCGGGGGCCACTATGGGGGACATTATTAATGCTTGGGGCCACTATGGGGCCAATTATTAATGCTGGGGGCCACTAAGGAGGCACTATCAATGCTAGGGGCCACTATTAAAGATGGTGACCACTAGGGGGGCACTATAAATGCTGGGGTCCACTAGGGGTGGACACTATTAATGCTGGGGGCCATTATGGGGGCCATTATTAAAGCTGGGGGCCACTGTTATTGCTGGGAGCCACTAGGGGGCCATTATTACTGCTAGGGGCCACTAGGGGGAATTATTAATGCTAGGGGCCACTAGGGGGCACTATAAATGCTTGTGGCCGCTATTAATGCTAAGAGCCACTAGGGGGGTCCATTATTAATGCAGGGGGCTACTAGTGAGGCTACTATTAATGCTGGGGGCCACTATTAATGTTGGGTGCCACTAGGGGTAATCACTATTAATTCTGGGGGCCACTAGGGGGATCGCTATCAATGCTGGTGCCACTAAGGGCGCCACTATTGATGCTGGGGGACTCTATTAATGCTGGGTCCACTATTAATGCTGTGGGCCACTATTAATGCTGTGGGCCACTTGGGGGTCATTATAAATGCTGGGGGCCACTAGGGGGCATTATTAATGCTGTGGGCCACTAAAAGGGAACTATTAATGTTGTGGGCCGCTTTTAATGCTTGGGGCCACTATTAATGCTGGGTGCCACTATTAATGCTGTGGGCCACTATTAATGCTGGGGGCCACTTGGGGGCCATTATTAATGCAGGCGGCCACTAGGTGGGGCACTGTTAATGCTGTGGGCCACACTTAATGCTGAAGGCAACTTGGGGGTTATAATTAATGCAGAGGGCCACTAGGGGGCATTATTAATGCTGGGGGTCACTAGGGGTCACTATTAATGTTGGGGGCCGCTATTAATGCTTGGGGCTACTATTAATGCTGGGTGCCACTATTAATGCTGTGGGCCACTATTAATGCTGGGGGCCATTATTAATGCAGGCGGCCACTAGGTGGGGCATTATTAATGTTGGGGGCCACTAGGGAGGCCATTATTAATGCTAGGGGCCACTAGGGGAAATCTATCAATGCTATGGGCCACTAGAGGGGCATTTTTAATGCTAGGTGCCACTAAGGGGATCTATTAATGCTGGGGGCCACTATTAATGCTGGGGGCCACTATTACTGCTGGGTTCCACTAGGGGTGCCACTATTAATGCTGGGGGCCACTAGGAGGGGAAACTATCAATGCTGGGGGCCACTAGGGGGGCACTATTAATGCTGGGGGCCACTCGGGAGGCCACTATTAATGCTAGGGGCCACTAGGCGGGATCTAATAATGCTGGGGGCCATTAGAGGGGCATTATCAATGCTAGGGGCCACTAGAGGAGTCTATTAATGCTGGGGGCCACTAGGGAGGCCACTATCAATGCTAGGGGCCACTATTAATGCTGTGGGACACTAGGGGTGGCCACTATTAATGCTGGGGGACACTAGGGGGGACCACTATCAATTCTGGGGGCCACTATTAATGCTGGGGGCCAATATTAATGCTGGGAGCCACTTGGGGACCATTATTAATGCATGGGGCCACTAGAAGGGCATTATTAATGCTTGGGGCCACTAGGGGGACACTATTAATGTTGGAACCGCTATTAATGCTGGGGGCCACTAGGGGGGCCATTATTGATGCTGGGGGCCACTAGGGGGGCATTATTAATTCTAGGGGGGCACTATTTAAGCTGGGGGACTCTATTAATGCTGGGGGCCATTAAGGGGGACATTATTAATTCTGGGGGCAACTAGGGTGGCATTGTTAATGCTTGGGACCACTAGGGGGCACTATTAATGCTGAAGGGCCACTAGTGAGGTCACTATTAATGTTGGAGGCCACTAATAATTCTGGGGGCCACTATTAATGTTGGGGGCCACTTGGGGGGACATTATTAATGCTGGGGGTCACTATGGAGGTCATTATTAATGCTTGGGGCCACTATAGGGGCCATTATTAATGCTGGGGGCCACTAGGGGGGCAATATTAATGCTGGGTGCCACTATTAATGCTGGGGGCCACTAGGGAGGCAACTTTTAATGTTGGGGGCCACTATTAATGCTGTGGGCCACTATTAATGTTGGGGGCCACTAGGGGTGCCTCTATTAATGCTGGGGGCCACTATTAATGTTGGGGGCCACTATTAATGCTGGGGGCTGCTATTAATGCTGGGGTCCACTTGGGGGGACATTATTAATGCTGGGGGCCACTAGGGAGGCCATTATTAATGCTTGGGCCACTATGGGGGCCATTATTAATGATGGGGGCCAGTAGGGAAGCATTATTATTGCTGGGGGCCACTATGAGAGACACTATTAATACTGGGGGCCACTATGGGGGATACTAAATGCTGCGGGACACTAAGGGAGGACATTATTAATGTTGGGGGTCACTATGAGATACACTTAATCCTGGGGGCCACTATGGGGGACCTTATTAATGCTGTATATATATTTTGCAGGGGTTGGGATTTAAAATATATATATTTTTAATCTTCTCTTTTTATTGGTTGTTAAGAACTCTTGTAAAGCGGCCAGAAGACTGAAGCGAAGAAGGACTGACGTGGCTGTGACATGGGACAGTGCGTCTGTAGTCACCGCTGACTTCTCCTCATTGTCCTCTGCATGGAGCTGGAGTCTTCTTCCGTCTGACCTTCCCACACTAAACAATAGCAGATCTCGGAGAAACCAGCTACAAAAAACACAGCCCAGCCTCAATGAAGAGTCACAACGCAACATCCAAAGTGCAAGGCTCCCTGGGAAACTGTAATGTGCAAAGAACCGCCGAGCCTCAGTTATGGGTCCTCCACACAGTGAGAGCCAGAGATCCCTCCAGGGAAGGAGAACCACGGGGGACCCGTTTTAGAGCTCATCAGATCCACTATATTAAGTGGCCCCTATGTCGAGACCCAGCTCTGTTACAAGCCTTGAGGATGTGACAAGGGGAAAAAACTTTCCAAATGACCAGGGACAGTGTCATAATAAAAGAATGGATTTCTCCAGGTAGGAATCCTGCTTCTTCTAGATCTTTGTTTTTCCTGTAAGATCCGATGTCGATGGTGAATCAAAGGACAACCAGAGGAAATCAACCATAAAAGACATTCATCGCAGGCAAATAAACCGAAATGTCTCAGAAAGATCTCAGATATACAGCCAGATATCACAATCATGTTCCTCATGGTCACCAGACCATAAAGACTTGTGAGGAGAAGAACTAACTGCCTGAAGGAAACAGTAAAGGCAGAAGCCTCACCTCCACCCACCATATTGTGTAACGTCTTATCAGTGACGTTATAAATCATAAGGTTCTTCCAGTGAATTGTGACTCAGGGAAGGGGTGTGGTCACCCAGCACCCAATATAAACCAAGACTCTCCGTGGACCAGCAACCACTCCAAGCTGAAGCCTTCACTGATTGTCCAGCAACCAGAACAAGAGCCAAGATGAGCCAGATCGTCCTGTACACTGGAGAGATGTTTACTGGGTCTTATGATACCTATGCAACTGACGTACAAAATTATCAGGATGTCACCAGCCTGCCTCACGTGAAATCCCTTAAAGTTAGCAGTGGAACCTGGATTGTGTACTCTGGGGCCGACTTCAGTGGAAACTTTGCTGTCTACAAGGCAGGGAACTATGGATCTGATCTAAAGATCCAAACAATTGGATCTTTCCGGAAGTTTTCTGGACAATTGGAAAATCATGTGATCACTGTGTTTGAGCAAACCAACTATCAAGGATCACATCAAGTATTTAAAGAGCCTGAATACAACAATGTGAAAATGGCCGTCCTGTCTCACAAAGTGGTCAATGGAGTTTGGATCCTGTATGATAGCGCAAGACTCAACGGGAAAAGCATTGTCAGCATCAAAGGAGATGATGTGCCTGATGAATCAGTCACAGCATTGGAAGGTTCGGTGAAATCCCTGAAGGCCTACCTGACTTACGAGGTTGAAAAACCATAATGAGCCATGAAATCCCTGCCCATCTCCTCTGCTTACCTGATCCCCGACCTGCAACCATCTCTGAGCCTCCAGAGAAGGACCTTCCAGAAATCATCTGACCAGAGACATTTCATCAGTTCTGTCCTCACACCATCACTGAGACCTTATACGTGATGTAAGGGAACCAACCATCTAGAAACCAGAGAGACATTGAGCTCCACCTCACACCCTGAAGATGCTGAGGACCTAAGCTGAAGGCTTCTGATTCCTGGGACTTGTCCCTCTTGATTTTGCTTCTTGTCCCTGATACTAGAATAAAAGCTTTTGTTTGCATCAGATATTTGTGGTTTCTTCTAAGGTATAAGATTCGGGGACAGAGGACACAGGTAGCTGTGCGAAGCTTGTCCCCCTTCAATCGGCACAAACAAAAACTCCAGTGTGTTTCTTTAGTGCTACTTTTGTGCTGCAAAAATTATCATTTGTGCTGCTTTTATTTTAAAGATAATAACAATTGTTTGTTTCAAGATGATGACATCAGCAGCCCCCCTGCAACAGCAAAAGACAGGAAACTTGCTGGTTGGTTAGTGCTACGCTTGTGCTGTTTTGTGCTGTAAAAGTTAACATTTGTGCTGCTTTTATTTGCAAGATAATAGAAATTGTTTTGTTTTTTAAGATTATGACATCACCAGCCCCCCCCCCCCCCCTGCAACAGCCAAAAGACACAAAACCAGGCTGGTTGGTTAGTGCTGCATTTGTGCTGTAAACATTTTCTGACCTCCATTAGCAGGGCTGAAGCATTCTGACGTTACCCAGGCAGTAAGACAAGTTACTATGGACGGACATCACTGGAGGTAAGAATGATTATAGCTACAGACAAAAACCAAATACTATCAAGAAGTAGAAGAGTAAAATGTGTCTTAAACATTTTATTTTACAAATCATTTTACAAACTGTAGATGATAAAGTTTTCCGGAAAATCTATGACAAATGAAGAACAAATAAACCAAACCCTAGAGATCTTCGTGTTAAGTTCTTCATTAAGCGGTGACGGCACGTCTCCACGGGAAGTGCATAGAAAAGGAGATTATCTCAAGCTGCTACCTACACTTAGCAAATGGTAATTGGGAACTACAAGCTGCTAATAATCCGAAATCACCTGCACTCCATACAGCGTACAGACCTTGAGTAAGAGGTTGGTGCTTGAAGTGACAACATGGATGGCGCCGTGTCAGATACAGTCCACAATAGAAGTCACCAGCACTCGATGACATGTGCCACAAGCAAAGCACTTTTTATTCAATCGTCACATGCGTCAAAGAGCCAACGTTTCGGGGCCACACAGGGGCTCTTGTTCTGGCCAACATAGTGACGGTCACTATGTCGCCCAGAAGGTGCAGGTGATTTCGGATTATTAGCGGATTGTAGTTCTCAATTACCATTTGTTAAGTGTAGGTAGCAGAGGTTTTAGCTTGAGATAGTCTCCTTTTCTATGCACTTCCCGTGGACACGTGCCGTCACCGCTTAATGAAGAACTTAACACGGAGATCTCTAGGGTTTGGTTTATTTGTTCTTCATTTGTCATTGATTTTCCGGAAAACTTTATCATCTACAGTTTGTAAAATGATTTGTAGAATTAAAATTGTTTACGACACATTTTACTCTTCTGCTTCTTGATAGTATTTGGTTGTTCTCTGTAGCTATAATCATTCTTACCTCCAGTGATGACCGTCCATCGTAACTTGTCTTACTGCCCGGGTAACGTCAGAATGCTTCAGCCCTGCTAATCGAGTTCAGAAAATTAAGCAGCACAAATGATAATTTTTACAGCACAAACGAAGCACTAAAGAAACACACTGGAGTTTTTGTTTGTGCTGATTAAAGGGGGGCCAGCTTCGCCCAGCTGACACAGGTGGGTTCCTCATCTACTTGGGGTTATTGCCATGGGTAATACTGTGTCAGGATCTCATCTGAAAACTACAAGTAAGATGTTTTTGTGTAGAGACTTGTAATGATGGGTCACTGTATAGCATGAGGTTGATGTAATGGATACTAGTGTTGATCGAGCATGCTCGGCCGAACATCATTTTCACTCGAGCATCTCAATGCTCGGCACATCGTGGTGTTCGGCCGATGCTCGAGTCTCCTCCCTGCATGCTTATTGCCTGCTACGCAGCCAATAAACATGCAGGTAAGTGCTGGTGCAGTACGCCAGTCCTGCAGGGTGAGCGAATGTGAGGTCACGGAGGTAGTTAACAGACCGAGGGTTGCTCTTGGTACTCACAATTTGTAGAAGATCCTGGGCAGGTGTACAGCAGTGATGGAGAGGCTGGCACATGGATCCTCTGGGGCACTCTCTGTATATAGGGACCAGGCCGGGTGGTAGGTGAGGTGCCATGGGTGTTGGAAGTTTAGTGTGCCGGTGGCAAGATCCCTTATAGTTCATGACGCCAGTGCCGGTAACGGTGGCACACCGATTTATAGTAGGAATAATTGAGGTACACACAGTTGTAGTGAACCATAACTCCTTTTTACTGAACAGTTCAATTATTTACAGGCTTCAGATAACGTTCCATATGCAGGATAATGGTATCAGGCAGGCTTGACATAAATGGCAGGTAAAATCCTAGCAAGATAACTCAGATGGAATAAACTCACAGATCAGGCTGTACTTTCTGCACAATCCTGTCTGACTTTCTCCAAGGCCCGGATGCCTAATAGCTGGCTTTATCATTGGGAGGAGAACCTTCCTCTGGTATCAATCCTCTTGCTGCAAATAACCTTCTGCCCTTCAGCTTTCTACTTGGCTGGACACAATTAGCACTGCTCTGTACTTTGTAAGATGCAGGATAACTTCAGGAGGAAACTTCTTCTCCTGGAAACTGGTTAGGATCCTGGGCTATCTAGTTGCATGTTAGAAGCTAGACCTCAGCTCCTGCCTGGCTGAAGTAAATCTTGGCTTCTGACCACACACTCTCCCTGGACCGGACCTGTCTATATATACTAGGGGGTCCCCTAGCTCCCTCTACAGCTTGGGAGGAGAAACTACACCCCTAACAGGCCTGGTACACAGGAAATAACATTAAAATACACATTATAATGTAATATAAAATACCATGATCATGTTCCACAGGAGGTGGAGAACAACATGACCCAATTGACCCTTGAGTATTGCCCACCCTTATGTAGTGGGACACTACACTGGCACTCACTGTAATGCCGAAGCCATGTTGGTTACTGGCATTACAGTGATTCGCTGGCCGGAACTCGTCATCGGGTCCTATAAAGCACCCGATGGCGCGTGTTCGGCTCAGTTTTAGTCAGGGAGAGCTGCAGCAGAAGGGACACACCGTGTAGGGATAGGAATTGTGTTATTATTTTAGGCAGGGATTAGTGTGGAAAGGTGAGAGAGATACAAAAGTCCTTTTAAGAACAATTGTTTTATCTGCTGCAATCTATATTATTAGCGCAACCTGCACTAAATTGCGCAATTGTTTGGCCGCTGCTAACAGTGACACAACCTCTGCTACATCTGTTGTGTTACATTTGCTCATCCTAAACATCTGTGACATTCAGTGCAATTTATTTGCACATAAACAGTAAGGGACGGGGAAGTGGCCGTGATGCTGATGGTGCATGCAGAGGCCGTGGCCCTGGGCGCTGAGAAACTGTGACTGCTGCCAGAGCACAAGAAACGCACTCATCCACGATACCTAGCTTCATGTCCCAGTTTGCAGGGCGGCGCAGTCGAAGTCAGACCAGTGCGACCAGGTGGTCGGCTGGATTGCAGCAGATAATGCTTCCAGTCGGTTAAGCATCACCCTGTGTTCCACAAAGTTCAGTCTCAGTAGCCAAGAGTCTGGTGAACACAATCCTCACCCTGATCCACCTTCCTCCCACAATGGAGAGTCTGGGCAAACAAGTGATCCCACACTCGGATATTCCAAGGAGCTCTTTTAGCGCCATTGATTGATTTGGGCCTCTCGCCAAGCCCGCTTGAAGAGGGACATGAGGAGATTGTGTGCACTTGCAGCGTACTCAAGTTGTGTTTATAAATGTCCCTGGGGGTTGTAGTGCAATAGACACTAACCTGAGACGGCTGACTCTCTGCAAGGGTAGGGGATGATAGGAAATGTTCGTGACGCCAGTGCCAATTAAACGGTGGCACGCCGTTTGCTGATAGCAGGAATAACTGAGGAACACGTGAGGTTAAAGCAGAACTCCAACTTTAGTAGTTATCATAAATATAGGGACATTAACGGAAACGCAGTTCCTTTGCATACAGTCGATTTTTCAATACAGTTGATGCAGGCAATACAGTTACAGCAAGGTGACTTCAGAGTGTTTAACTCAGGACTTGCAGTACAGGCCGTTTGCACTCTATTCCTGACTGATCCTGGAACATAGAAACTCTTCTCCAAGGTCCAATGCCCTGCTCTGGCGTATATCCTTGGTTTTATCCTATTAAAGTACCTCCTCTGTGGTCTTAAGTACCTCTTGCTTTCCTTGGCTTGCCTCTGTCCCTCTCAGCTTCCTCAGACTCTAGAAACTTCTGAACTCTCAGGCTGTTTAACAGTGGTCTTCCTGCTTCTGCATATATAAATTCAGGAGGGGAACCTTCTCCTTGGATTTGGAACCCGGTTACAGGGACTGCAATACCCTCTCCTGGTCCGCAGGCTTCAGGCCTGGACTTGTCTCTGACATTGTCTAATCTCTGGTTAGACTAGACTACTTCAGACTGTAAAACAACTGAACTTCCCTTCCCTGGCTGGGCCTTATATAAACTAGGGCTCCCTAGCTCCCTCTAATGACTAAGAGCTGGAATGACACCCCTAGCAGGCCTGTACATGCAAGTTTCACAGTAACAGGGAAATACATAGCATTACATTACATGACATTTTATAACCAACCTCCCCATAAATAAGGGGACACGACAGCACACAAAGTGACCCTTTTGTAGTGACGGGCATTACCGTCCCCGTACACTACATACCCCACTGCTTTAAGCTGAGTACGACCTCGTACTCCATCAGGGCTCGCCCAACTGGAATCTCTACCTGAAACAGAAAAGACACATGCAGGCATACATATATGCAATTCATCTGCATTTACAGTCATATCAGGTCCAATTGATAAAGGTGCAGGGTAGTGACAAGGGGCGTCGTTCTCTTTTTCTCAGGATAGTGAATGGAACGGGGGCGCTGACCTGGCACAGCGTAACATTATAACCAGGATAGTCCATAACAATGAATAAGTCCATATTAGAACAGCGAAATGGATAAAAGTTCTTGGAGGCTCAAAGAACAAACATGAGTCCGTACCCAGATTACTTTCCTATTAAATCACAGAGGCTCTCGTGCGGTGGAGTCCATCTCTGGGCACATTTCCTTTTAAAAGAGCAAAAATCTCAGAGGCTCAGGTTCTTTTGAGTCTGTCTCCGGGCACGGTTCCTTAGTATGAAGTTGAAAAATCAGTGAATGAAGAGGTCAGATCTGGGTGTGTCTGCGCTCTGGATTATCTGGAGTATAAGCAAAATTCAGAGAGAATAATCCTAAAACATAACATTTAATATTATATGCTAAATAAAATCCTAAATAAAGTGTGCAAAAAATGAGATACAAGGGATGAATATACAGTAGGTGTTGACCACTAGGTGAAGTGGTCCATGGTCATCCCAGTATCAAAAAATGATTAAAGTGCACGGCGGCACTGAGTAGGTAACCAGTGTGTCCTACCGGTACCCAGGGAAGGTCGTCTGAAGCTTCTCCACACGATGTTTCAGTAGTGGTTCATCCTGTATAGATGGTCGGATGAATCGC
Source organism: Bufo bufo (assembly GCF_905171765.1). Classification (NCBI taxonomy): domain Eukaryota; kingdom Metazoa; phylum Chordata; class Amphibia; order Anura; family Bufonidae; genus Bufo; species Bufo bufo. The sequence goes on from NC_053390.1 coordinate 4,710,822, forward strand.
AGGGAAAAGAAAGGTAGATGCAATCAGACAAATGCATGTAGGGTCCCTATAGTAAACCCTATAGCTGTCTAACCGTAGACCCTGATACTAAAGGTGTGGTAGCAACCTGACCACAGGGCACTCGTCCTTAAAAGGACGACCCCGTCCGGAACCTGTCCCTGGTTCTACAATACTATATGTCCCTGTATATGCATAGGCAAATCCCTACATGCACGTTTCGCTGCCGGGACAAGGGGCAGCTCATCAGGGGAGATGATGAAAAGACAGGCAAGTCAATCCTAGGTAAAGCAGACAAGCCTAAAGACCAATTTTGGTCTGTAGGCTTGTCTACTTTACCTAGGATTGACTTGCCTGTCTTTTCATCATCTCCCCTGATGAGCTGCCCCTTGTCCCGGCAGCGAAACGTGCATGTAGGGATTTGCCTATGCATATACAGGGACATATAGTATTGTAGAACCAGGGACAGGTTCCGGACGGGGTCGTCCTTTTAAGGACGAGTGCCCTGTGGTCAGGTTGCTACCACACCTTTAGTATCAGGGTCTACGGTTAGACAGCTATAGGGTTTACTATAGGGACCCTACATGCATTTGTCTGATTGCATCTACCTTTCTTTTCCCTGCGATTCATCCGACCATCTATACAGGATGAACCACTACTGAAACATCGTGTGGAGAAGCTTCAGACGACCTTCCCTGGGTACCGGTAGGACACACTGGTTACCTACTCAGTGCCGCCGTGCACTTTAATCATTTTTTGATACTGGGATGACCATGGACCACTTCACCTAGTGGTCAACACCTATATTCATCCCTTGTATCTCATTTTTTGCACACTTTATTTAGGATTTTATTTAGCATATAATATTAAATGTTATGTTTTAGGATTATTCTCTCTGAATTTTGCTTAGTATGAAGTTGCACAATAAAATGACAGCAAAGACAAGTGCTGTAATACCCCTGATCAACCTGAAAAGGGGGTGTAAAGGTAAAAAGGTGCAACTAAGGAACAGGCACAACTTGGCGTGGGATAGCAAAAGCAAGCAGGAGGTCCTGGAAACAAACTGGGCTTCGTTGACTTTAATACTTCAGTGGTCAACACCCACCACTGAGCCGTGGATGAACTGGCAGCAGCAACAAACGACCAGTAAACATAGGACTCCTGTCCTGAAAGGGTTAACAACACAATTCCTGGGTGGAATAAATCAAAGGCCTAGCAGGCTGATTCACAAGGGTATGTCATAATTACCTGGCTCTGCTGGCAAGTACGGCCTGTAGTAGTCCTCTACAGGAGGATGTGCCCACATAACTGTGTTAGGGGGCAGCTGCAAGGTAAAGGGGCCCCTAATAGGTATTGGCCCCATGGGCCTAGGGGTAAACCCTTGGGTGGACCGCACTGGTCCCGGCATGATGACCGTGGGATGCAAGGCAGTTGGCACCGCCGCCGCAAGCGGTCCGGTGGGCTCTGTGCAGCAATTCACAGCAACAGTGGGTCTTCTTTGGGGTACCGACGGAGCGGTGGTAGCAGAAGGTGGTCTACGGGTGGTGACAGGCACCCTTACCTCGTCCTTCTTTGGCCGCGTCCGGATCCTGGCGGTCGCGATCTTGCGCAGCTCCCGCAACTTCTCCTCCAGCCGAACAATCTGTTCACCGATGCTCTCCGTGTCGGAGTCGCTGTCATCTGCTGGCGCCGCCGGCGCAGGTACAGTCAACGATGGCGCGGACTCGGCCTCTGCAGGTTCTGGTGGTGCATCGGGTCTCCGACCCCTCCGGATGTTCTCAAAGGTATTGCGAAGTCCTTTTAAGTTTTCCATATCTTGTATGGTCTTCTCCCGACGGGGCAGCTCGGGGGAAGGATAGGGGCTCACCCATTTTTCCAACACGGTTGGCTGCCAGAAGACGTTAGGCCCAATGAAGGAGCTCCGCTCCTGGAAGGCGTGATGGGCCGGCTCTGGAGAGCGTTCCGGTTCCCGCTCGCAGCCAGAGTAGTCTTCTTCTTCTGCCTCCCAGTCCTCAGGTCCTCGCTTGGGACGGGTCACGGCAGTTGCATAAGGCCCTCTCAGGCTCTCGGCAGGGGTGAACTCCACTTCCTCTCCCTCGCGGAGGCTGTGCTGATAGGAAGGGAGGTAGTCTCTTTTGACAGATCTTCTGTTAACATATAAGTCTCTGCCAGTCAAATAATCTTGGATGAACCCGTAGCCACGGGTTTTGTCAAAGGACACCACCAACCCCTTTCTCCTTTCCAGGCGGGGTTGGGTGTTGGTGTGTCGTTCATGGATAGTCTTGGTCAATTCCTCATAGTAAATTTTAGTCTTTGTATTCCGCTTTATAGCGGCCTCCCGGATCTCTGCCATTAACGAAGACCACTTGAAAGAGGGCTGAAAGAAGTCTCTCCAAGAGCCATAGCAGGGCTCTGGTTCTTTCTCCCGTGGCGGGCAGGCGGGTTTCTCCGGTCCCGGAGAGTAGGCCGGTGGAGCCTCTCCTGGCTCTACACCAATATCATCCATCTTTGGTATCTCAGGCGCGGACGTTGCAGCAAAGCTCTGTTCACTCTCCAACATGCTCGATCCTTCTCTGGAGAGCGATAGGGTCGCGTCAATTAAATCAGCCAGCTCCTCCCATTGCACTGGGAGGCCGCCCCCCAGGTATTCTAGTATATGGAAGGCGGAGTCCATGCTGGCCGACATGCAAATGTCCAGATAAGCAGTGGCGCCTGACCTTGAACTCCTTCCCGCTATTTCCTCAAAAAGGCGCCAATTTTTCCCGCCTTTTCGGGATGAAGATGACGCAGCAGCTATTTCAGTAGCCTCAGCGGCCATCTTTGGGTAGAAACGCTGTCTATTCACTGACAGCAAGCAGGATAATGAAAAGTCCATAAAACCACACTCCAATGTGGCGATTTTCTTCCTCTTGATAGCGCAACACTGCACAGCGCTTTTTGGAGATTTTAGGCACACTTTGGGTTTTTTCAGTCCACAAAGTCCACTTGAAATAAACGGGTAGTTTGTCACTTTGGTCACAGGGCAACGGTATAAGGCACAAAGTTCACGCTTCTTGCACTATAAAGTGCGTATCCTGTTCGTGACGCCAAAAGAGAGGTGCAGCGTACTCAAGTTGTGTTTATAAATGTCCCTGGGGGTTGTAGTGCAATAGACACTGACCTGAGATGGCTGACTCTCTGCAAGGGCAGGTGATGATAGGAAATGTTCGTGACGCCAGTGCCAATTAAACGGTGGCACGCCGTTTGCTGATAGCAGGAATAACTGAGGAACACGTGAGGTTAAAGCAGAACTCCAACTTTAGTAGTTATCATAAATATAGGGACATTAACGGAAACGCAGTTCCTTTGCATACAGTCGATTTTTCAATACAGTTGATGCAGGCAATACAGTTACAGCAAGGTGACTTCAGAGTGTTTAACTCAGGACTTGCAGTACAGACCGTTTGCACTCTATTCCTGACTGATCCTGGAACATAGAAACTCTTCTCCAAGGTCCAATGCCCTGCTCTGGCGTATATCCTTGGTTTTATCCTATTAAAGTACCTCCTCTGTGGTCTTAAGTACCTCTTGCTTTCCTTGGCTTGCCTCTGTCCCTCTCAGCTTCCTCAGACTCTAGAAACTTCTGAACTCTCAGGCTGTTTAACAGTGGTCTTCCTGCTTCTGCATATATAAATTCAGGAGGGGAACCTTCTCCTTGGATTTGGAACCCGGTTACAGGGACTGCAATACCCTCTCCTGGTCCTCAGGCTTCAGGCCTGGACTTGTCTCTGACATTGTCTAACCTCTGGTTAGACTAGACTACTTCAGACTGTAAAACAACTGAACTTCCCTTCCCTGGCTGGGCCTTATATAAACTAGGGCTCCCTAGCTCCCTCTAATGACTAAGAGCTGGAATGACACCCCTAGCAGGCCTGTACATGCAAGTTTCACAGTAACAGGGAAATACATAGCATTACATTCAATTACATTTTATAACCAACCTCCCCATAAATAAGGGGACACGACAGCACCCAAAGTGACCCTTTTGTAGTGACGGGCATTACCGTCCCCGTACACTACACACTGATTTCCAAACTCTTGAGCATCCACAATCAGAATGAGATGATGGTGGGGAATGGCAATTAGTGTTTCACGAGGTGGATGATGAGGATGAGATACAGTTGCCAATAACTGAGGTTGTGGTTAGGTCAACAAGTCAGGAGGATGAGCAGAGTGAGGTAGTGGAAGAGGAGATGGTGGACGATGGAGTCACTGATCCAACTTGGGAAGGTGGCAAGCCGAGCGAGAATAGCAGAACAGAGGGGGAGGGATCTGCAGCACCGCAACAGGCTGGAAGAGGCAGTGGGGTGGCAAAAGGGAGAAGGCGGGCCACACCAAACAGGCCCACAACTGTTCACCGGAGCACCCCCTTGTGGCATCCTGTGTCATACTGTCTGCTGATCTGTGTATCTAATCCTATCCTGTGTAATACTGTCTGCTAAGCTGTGTATCTAATCCTATCATGTGTGATACTGTCTGCTGAGCTGTGTATCTAATCCTATTATGTGTGATACTGTCTGCTGAGCCATGTATCTAATCCTATCCTGTGTGATACTGTCTGCTGAGCTGTGTATCTAATCCTATCCTGTGTGATACTGTCTGCTGAGCTGTGTATCTAATCCTATCCTGTGTGATACTGTCTGCTGAGCTGTGTATCTAATCGTATCATGTGTGATACTGTCTGCTGAGCTGTGTATCTAATCCTATCCTGTGTGATACTGTCTGCTGAGGTTTGTATCGAATCATATCCTTTATGATACTGTCTGCTAATCTGGGTATCTAATCCTATCATGTGTGGTACTTCCTGCTGAGCTGTGTATCTAATCCAATCATGTATGATACAGTCTGCTGAGCTGTGTATCTAATCCTATCCTGTGTGATACTGTCTGCTAAGTAGAGTTGAGTGAACACCTGGATGTTCGGGTTCGAGAAGTTCGGCCGAACTTCCCGGAAATGTTCGGGTTCGGGATCCGAACCCGACCCGAACTTCGTCCCGAAACCGAACCCCATTGAAGTCAATGGGGACCCGAACTTTTGTAAAACAGCGCAGGAAAGGGCTAGAGGGCTGCAAAAGGCAGCAAAATGTAGTTAAATCCCCTGCAAACAAATGTGGATAGGGAAATGAATTAAAATAAAAATAAAATAAATAAAAATTAACCAATATCGATTGGAGAGAGGTCTCATAGCAGAGAATCAGGCTTCATGTCAGCAGAGAATCAGTCTTCACGTCACCCAAAACTGGAACAGGCCATTGTCAGATATTTAGGCCCCGGCACCCAGGCAGAGGAGAGAGGTCCCATAGCAGAGAATCAGGCTTCACGTCATAGCAGAGAATCAGGCTTCATGTCATAGCAGAGAATCAGGCTTCACGTCACTCAAAACTGGAACAGGCCATTGTCAGATATTTAGGCCCCGGCACCCAGGCAGAGGAGAGAGGTCCCATAGCAGAGAATCAGGCTTCACGTCATAGCAGAGAATCAGGCTTCATGTCATAGCAGAGAATCAGGCTTCACGTCACCCAAAACTGGAACAGGCCATTGTCAGATATTTAGGCCCCGGCACCCAGGCAGAAGAGAGAGGTCCCATAGCAGAGAATCAGGCTTCATGTCAGCAGAGAATCAGTCTTCATGTCATAGCAGAGAATCATGCTTCATGTCATAACAGAGATTCAGGCTTCATGTCAGCACAGAATCAGTCTTCATGTCATAGCAGAGAATCAGGCTTCACGTCACCCACCACTGGAAAAGGCCACTGTCACACATTTAGGCCCAGGCACCCAGGCAGAGGAGAGAGGTCCCGTAACAGAGAATCTGGCCTTATGTCAGCGCAGAATCAGTCTTCATGTCATAGCAGAGAATCAGGCTTCACGTCACCCACCACTGGAACAGGCCACTGTCACACATTTAGGCCCCGGCACCCAGGCAGAGGAGAGAGGTCCCGTAACAGAGAATATGGCCTTATGTCAGCGCAGAATCAGTCTTCATGTCATAGCAGAGATTCAGGCTTCACGTCACCCACCACTGGAACAGGCCACTGTCACATATTTAGGCCCAGGCACCCAGGCAGAGGAGAGAGGTCCCGTAACAGAGAATCTGGCCTTATGTCAGCACAGAATCTGTCTTCATGTCACACATTTAGGCCAAGGCACCCAGGCAGAGGAGAGAGGTCCCGTAACAAAGAATCTGGCCTTATGTCAGCGCAGAATCAGTCTTCATGTCATAGCAGAGAATCAGGCTTCACGTCACCCACCACTGGAAAAGGCCACTGTCACACATTTAGGCCCAGGCACCCAGGCAGAGGAGAGAGGTCCCGTAACAGAGAATCTGGCCTTATGTCAGCGCAGAATCAGTCTTCATGTCATAGCAGAGAATCAGGCTTCACGTCACCCACCACTGGAACAGGCCACTGTCACACATTTAGGCCCCGGCACCCAGGCAGAGGAGAGAGGTCCCGTAACAGAGAATCTGGCCTTATGTCAGCGCAGAATCAGTCTTCATGTCATAGCAGAGATTCAGGCTTCACGTCACCCACCACTGGAACAGGCCACTGTCACATATTTAGGCCCAGGCACCCAGGCAGAGGAGAGAGGTCCCGTAACAGAGAATCTGGCCTTATGTCAGCGCAGAATCAGTCGTCATGTCATAGCAGAGAATCAGGCTTCACGTCACCCACCACTGGAACAGGCCACTGTCACACATTTAGGCCCAGGCACCCAGGCAGAGGAGAGAGGTCCCGTAACAGAGAATCTGGCCTTATGTCAGCGCAGAATCAGTCTTCATGTCATAGCAGAGAATCAGGCTTCACGTCACACACCACTGGAACAGGCCACTGTCACATATTTAGGCCCAGGCACCCAGGCAGAGGAGAGAGGTCCCGTAACAGAGAATCTGGCCTTATGTCACACATTTAGGCCCCGGCACCCAGGCAGAGGAGAGAGGTCCCGTAACAGAGAATCTGGCCTTATGTCAGCGCAGAATCAGTCTTCATGTCATAGCAGAGAATCAGGCTTCACGTCACCCACCACTGGAACAGGCCACTGTCACACATTTAGGCCCCGACACCCAGACAGAGGAGAGGTTCATTCAACTTTGGGTTGCCCCGCAATATAATGGTAAAATGAACTTAAAAATAGTATTGAATGAGGAAGTGCCCTGGAGTAGAATAATATATTGTTAAGGGGAGGTAGTTAATATCTAATCTGCACAAGGGATGGACAGGTCCTGTGGGATCCATGGCTGGTTCATTTTTATGAACGTCAGCTTGTCCACATTGGCTGTAGACAGGCGGCTGCGTTTGTCTGTAATGACACCCCCTGCCGTGCTGAATACACGTTCAGACAAAACGCAGGCCAGCACCTCCAAGGCATAAAAGGCTAGCTCTGGCCACGTGGACAATTTGGAGACCCAGAAGTTGAATGGGGCCGAACCATCAGTCAGTACGTGGAGGGGTGTGCACAGGTACTGTTCCACCATGTTAGTGAAATGTTGCCTCCTGCTAACACGTTCCGTATCAGGTGGTGGTGCACTTAGCTGTGGCGTGGTGACAAAACTTTTCCACATCTCTGCCATGCTAACCCTGCCCTCAGAGGAGCTGGCCGTGACACAGCTGCGTTGGCGACCTCTTGCTCCTCCTCTGCCTTCGCCTTGGGCTTCCACTGGTTTCACTGTGACATTTGGGAATGCTCTCAGTAGCGCGTCTACCAACGTGCGCTTGTACTCGCGCATCTTCCTATCACGCTCCAGTGTAGGAAGTAAGGTGGGCACATTGTCTTTGTACCGGGGATCCAGCAGGGTGGCAACCCAGTAGTCCGCACACGTTAAAATGTGGGCAACTCTGCTGTCGTTGCGCAGGCACTGCAGCATGTAGTCGCTCATGTGTGCCAGGCTGCCCAGAGGTAAGGACAAGCTGTCCTCTGTGGGAGGCGTATCGTCATCGTCCTGCGTTTCCCCCCAGCCACGCACCAGTGATGGGCCCGAGCTGCATTGGGTGCCACCCCGCTGTGAACATGCTTCATCCTCATCCTCCTCCACCTCCTCCTCATCCTCGTCCTCCAGTAGTGGGCCCTGTCTGGCCACATTTGTACCTGGCCTCTGCTGTTGCAAAAAACCTCCCTCTGAGTCACTTCGAAGAGACTGGCCTGAAAGTGCTAAAAATGACCCCTCTTCCTCCTCCTCCTCCTGGGCCACCTCCTCTTCCATCATCGCCCTAAGTGTTTTCTCAAGTAGACATCGAAGTGGTATTGTAACGCTGATAACGGCGTCATCGCCACTGGCCATGTTGGTGGAGTACTCGAAACAGCGCAACAGGGCACACAGGTCTCGCATGGAGGCCCAGTCATTGGTGGTGAAGTGGGGCTGTTCCGCAGAGAGACTCACCCGTGCGTACTGCAGCTGAAACTCCACTATGTCCTGCTGCTGCTCGCACAGTCTGTCCAGCATGTGCAAGGTGGAGTTCCACCTGGTGGGCACATCGCATATGAGGCGGTGAGCGGAAAGGCCGAAGTTACGCTGTAGCGCAGACAGGCGAGCAGCGGCAGGATGTGAACGCCGAAAGCGCGAACAGACGGCCCGCACTTTATGCAGCAGCTCTGACATGTCGGGGTAGTTGTGAATGAACTTCTGCACCACCAAATTCAGCACATGCGCCAGGCAAGGGATGTGCGTCAAACCGGCTAGTCCCAGAGCTGCAATGAGATTTCGCCCATTATCGCACACCACCAGGCCGGGCTTGAGGCTCACCGGCAGCAACCACTCATCGGTCTGTTGTTCTATACCCCGCCACAACTCCTGTGCGGTGTGGGGCCTGTCCCCCAAACATATGAGTTTCAGAATGGCCTGCTGACGTTTACCCCGGGATGTGCTGAAGTTGGTGGTGAAGGTGTGTGGCTGACTGGACGAGCAGGTGGAAGAAGAGGAGGAGGAAGCTGAGTAGGAGGAGGAGGCAACAGGAGGCAAAGAATGCTGCCCTGCGATCCTTGGCGGCGGAAGGACGTGCGCCAAACAGCTTTCCGCCTGGGGCCCAGCCGCCACTACATTTACCCAGTGTGCAGTTAGGGAGATATAGCGTCCCTGGCCGTGCTTACTGGTCCACGTATCTGTGGTTAGGTGGACATTTGCCACAGATGGCGTTGCGCAGTGCACACTTGATTTTATCGGATACTTGGTTGTGCAGGGAAGGCACGGCTCTCTTGGAGTAGTAGTGGCGGCTGGGAACAACATACTGTGGGACAGCAAGCGACATGTTTGAAGCTGTTTGAAGCTGTCTGTGTCCACCAGCCTGAATGACAGCATTTCATAGGCCAGTAGTTTAGAAATGCTGGCATTCAGGGCCAGGGATCGAGGGTGGCTAGGTGGGAATTTACGCTTTCTCTCAAATGTTTGTGAGATGGAGAGCTGAACGCTGCCGTGTGACATGGTTGAGATGCTTGGTGACGGAGGTGGGGGTGTTGGTGGTACATCCCATGTTTGCTGGGCGGCAGGTGCCAACGTTCCTCCAGAGGCGGAGGAAGAGGCCGAGGCGGCAGCAGAAGAGGTAGCAGGGGGAGCCTGAGTGAGTTCCTTGTTTTTAAGGTGTTTACTCCACTGCAGTTCATGCTTTGCATGCAGGTTGTGCTAAGGTTCAGAACGTTAATGCCTCGCTTCAGGCTCTGATGGCACAGCATGCAAACCACTCGAGTCTTGTCGTCAGCACATTGTTTGAAGAACTGCCACGCCAGGGAACTCCTTGAAGCTGCCTTTGGGGTGCTCGGTCCCAGATGGCGGCGGTCAGTAGCAGGCGGAGTCTCTTGGCGGCGGTTGTTCTGCTTTTGCCCACTGCTCCCTCTTTTGCTACGCTGTTGGCTCGGTCTCACCACTGCCTCTTCCTCCGAATTCTGAAAGTCAGTGGCACGACCTTCATTCCATGTGGGGTCTAGGACCTCATCGTCCCCTGCATCGTCTTCCACCCAGTCTTCCTCCCTGACCTCCTGTTCAGTCTGCACACTGCAGAAAGACGCAGCAGTTGGCACCTGTGTTTCGTCATCATCAGAGACGTGCTGAGGTGTTATTCCCATGTCCTCATCATTAGGAAACATAAGTGGTTGTGCGTTAGTGCATTCTATCTCTTCCACCCCTCGAGAAGGGCTAGGTGGATGCCCTTGGGAAACCCTGCCAGCAGAGTCTTCAAACAGCATAAAAGACTGCTGCATAACTTGAGGCTCAGGAAGTTTCCCTGATATGCTGATGGGCTTGGTTTTAATTCGCCATCTGTGTGCTTTCTGCAGAAGACTGGGTGGGAGATAATGTGAACGTGCTGGATCCACTGTCGGCCACCCAATTGACTAATGCCTGTACCTGCTCAGGCCTTACCATCCTTAGAACGGCATTGGGCCCCACGAAATATTGCTGTAAATTCTGCTGGCTACTGGGACCTGAGGTAGTTGGTTCACTAGGACGTGTGGCTGTGGCAGAACGGCCACGTCCTCTCCCAGCACCAGAGGGTCCACTAACACCACCACGACCATGTCCGCGTCCCTTACTAGATGTTTTCCTCATTGTTACCGTTCACCACAATAAGAAAAAAATTATTTGGTCCAATGTATTGAATTCAAATTCAGGCCTTTTTTTACAGACACCTAACACTATCTGGCTATCTATTTAGGTACCGTATTACACTAATACAGCCACAGCAGTAACGACAGATTTAGCTGATTATAAATTGTAGGCCTAGTATTTAGGCGCTGGGTGACAGGTATATGTTTACGGACAGAATTATTTAAACTTGGAAATGCACAGTAGCGTGTGAAGTTATTGAGGATGACACTATCCGCACCTTCAATCTAATATACCCTTTTATGGATCAATTTAAACTTGGCTAGATACAGCAGAAAAAATATATTTAGGGAATTGCTAAGTTGGGAATTGTATTCAACCCAGAACAAAAACTGTGCTTTGGCGGACACTAAATGAATTGACCAGCCTCAGCAATAAACACAGATTGAGCTGAATATAAATTTGAGGCCTATTATTTAGGCGCTGGGTGACAGGTATCCGTTTACGGACAGAATTAGACTTGGAAATGCACGGTAGCGTGTGTGTGAAGTTATTGAGAATGACCCTATCTGCACCTTCAATCTAATATACCCTTTTATGGATAGATTTAAAGTAGGCCTGATACAGCAGAAACCACTAATTTAGGAAATTGCTAGGTTGGGAATTGTATTTCAACCCAGAACAAAAACTGTGCTTTGACGGACACAAAATATCTTGACCAGCTACAGCAATAACCACAGATTGAGCTGAATATAAATTTGAGTCCTATTATTTAGGCGCTGGGTGACAGGTATACGTTTACGGACAGAATTAGACTTGGATATGCACAGTAGCGTGTGTGTGAAGTTATTGAGAATGACCCTATAAGCACCTTGAATCTAATATACCCTTTTAGGGATAGATTTAAAGTAGGCCTGATACAGCAGAAACCACTAATTTAGGAAATTGCTAGGTTGGGAATTGTATTTCAACCCAGAACAAAAACTGTGCTTTGACGGACACAATATAACTTGACCAGCTACAGCAATAACCACAGATTTAGCTGAAAAGGCTAGCTCTGGCCACGTGGACAATTTGGAGACCCAGAAGTTGAATGGGGCTGAACCATCAGTCAGTACGTGGAGGGGTGTGCACAGGTACTGTTCCACCATGTTAGTGAAATGTTGCCTCCTGCTAACACGTTCCGTATCAGGTGGTGGTGCAGTTAGCTGTGGCGTGGTGACAAAACTTTTCCACATCTCTGCCATGCTAACCCTGCCCTCAGAGGAGCTGGCCGTGACACAGCTGCTTTGGCGACCTCTTGCTCCTCCTCTGCCTTCGCCTTGGGCTTCCACTGGTTCCCCTGTGACATTTGGGAATGCTCTCAGTAGCGCGTCATAATCAACACAGGCAGGAGAATACACATTGCCCTCTGTCCTGAGAGACAATCGAATTACAACTCGGTTGTCTCCAGGACAGAGGACAACCGCCAATACACACAGAGAGACAATGGAACAGACATCACTTACTCAAACATACAATGTCCCACCCTTTACAATACGCATAGACATTTAACACATCCCAAAATGGCACGAATTAGACCAGGAATTCTAAAGTTAGTACAAGTCTCTTTGGCCTGGCTGTACTCATGGGTTTTCTGCACAAAACCGGTGCATTCAACATGGGACAATAATCGCATGGTAAGAGGCTGGCAAGTAGTCCTCTCCAAGCACTCGTGGCCACCTCAAAAGAGGTGAGTTTGTCACATATCTTCCCTTTGGGGTTAAGACTAAACAGGTATCTGTAGCCATCATCAACCCCGTGGCTTTTCGCCTGGAGTTACTTCAGGCTTTTAAAATCCATAATGTTTTTCATAAGTCGTTACTCAAAAAATATGTTCCACCTCTACAACCGTCACCGCTGCCACCCCCTCCTGTTGTCGTGGATGGTAATCTAGAGTTTCAGATATCCAAAATTGTTAATTATCGTCGGGTCCGCCGCTCTCTTCAATATCTGGTGCATTGGAGGGGTTATGGTCCCGAGGAAAGAATGTGGGTTCCTGCGTCTGAGGTAAACGCCGACAGGCTAGTTCGGGTTTTTCATGCCTCTCATCCTGAGAGACCTGGTCCTGAGTGTCCAGAGGCCCCTCGTAGAGAGGGGGGTACTGTCACGAGGGTGTCAAGAACCACGCCTGACTCCGTTATACCTGGGGTCAGGAAGTCGCAGCGGTTGGCTGCACGCTCTATGTAAGATAGGGCTGTTTTCTTATGGTAGCTTTCTGGGTTTGCTTTGTAAACCCTTTTGGCTCACTCAGGGATCCGTAGCTCCTTCTCCTCAGCTGTTCCTTGTCCAGCACTCCCAAACCTCCTTATATTCCCCTCTCACACTTCTCTGGTTGCCAGATATAGAGCTTCCTGCCTGGACATCTATTCTGACCCTCTGGAGCTGTGTTGCTGCGTTCCCTGGTAGTTGGTACAGAACGCTACCCTCCGGATCCCTGTTGGACCTTTGTGGTCTATTGTGATCGCCCACCTGGGTGTATGTGTTTGTCTGTTTTGTCTGTCCTCTCCCTGGTGTTTCCCTCTTAGTGATAGTGGTGCGGACTAGCAATCCCACCGGCCTGTTCACTATCTAGGGCTCATTTTAGGGAAAGCCAGGGTTCAGGCACGTGATCGCCGCACGGGTGAGGAACCCGTCTAGGGATGTCAGGGCAGTCAGGTGCCAGCCGCAAGGTGAGTCAGGGGTCACCACCTTTCCCTCTCCCTTGGGCAGGGCTTTCCCTTTTCCCTCCCTGTGTGTGACGCCGGTCATTACATTTTATCTGGCCCTTATTTTGTGTAGGTAAAAAAAAAAAATAATATAAATTTTTTACCTACTTAGAATCCAGTATGGATCAAATTGCTGCTCTGTCCAAACAATTTCATGGCCTGTCTTTGGAGGTGGCAGGATTGAAGGCGTCGGTCCTCCAGCAACAGCAGCAATTACAACTGACCGCATGTCCAGCGGTTGCTACTGGTAACCAGGTTGTTGCGGAACCCAAGGTCCCTCTCCCTGACAGATTTTCTGGGGGAAGGGACACGTTTTTGACATTCCGTGAGGCCTGTAAATTATATTTTAAGCTGCGCCCTTACTCCTCTGGTAATGAAGATCAGCGGGAGGGGGTTGTTATTTCCCTGCTGCAGGGGGACCCGCAGTCCTGGGCATTCTCTTTACCCTCTGATTCCCAGGCTCTTCGGTCAGTGGATGAGTTTTTCGGGGCCTTGAGTCTCATATATGACGACCCTGACCGAGTCGCACTGGCTGAATCAAGATTACGGAGACTCTTACAAGGAGAGCGGCCGGTAGAGGAATATTGCTCTGAGTTCCGTAGGTGGGCTACAGATACCCAATGGAACGACCCGGCTCTCATGAGTCAGTTCTGCTCTGGGTTATCCGAAAGGGTTAAGGATGCGCTTGCATTATATGAGACCCCCTTTTCCCTTGATGCGGTTATGTCCCTTTCTATCCGAATAGATAGACGCCTTAGGGACAGGTTGAAAAAACCGGAGCAATTGGTAACTAGGGATGAGCGAACCCGAACTGTATAGTTCGGGTTCGTATCGAATTTTGGGGTGTCCGTGACACGGACCCGAACCCGAACATTTTCGTAAAAGTCCGGGTTCGGGTTCGGTGTTCGGCGCTTTCTTGGCGCTTTTTGAAAGGCTGCAAAGCAGACAATCAACAAGCGTCATACTACTTGGCCCAAGAGGCCATCACAGCCATGCCTACTATTGGCATGGCTGTGATTGGCCAGTGCACCATGTGACCCAGCCTCTATTTAAGCTGGAGTCACGTAGCGCCGCACGTCACTCTGCTATGATCAGTATAGGGAGAGGTTGCAGCTGCGACGTTAGGGCGAGATTAGGCAGATTAACTCCTCCAAAAGACTTCATTCTGTGATCGATCTGCAGCTGTGGATCATTGAAGTGCTATTATTGACTTGCTCACTTTTTTGAGGCTGCCCAGAGCGTTTTTAGATCACTTTTTTTCTGGGGTGATCGGCGGCCATTTTGTGACTTGTGGTGCGCCAGCACGAGCTATCACCAAGTGTATTTAACCATCGATAGTGTGGTTATTTTGTGCTATATACTACATCAGCTGCAGGCTGAGCCTGTGTCACCGAAGTGCATTTAACCATCAACAGTCTGATTATTTTTTGGCCATATACTACATCAGCTGCAGGCTGAGCCTGTGTCACCCAAGTGTATTTAACCATCGATAGTGTGGTTATTTTGTGCTATATCCTACATCAGCTGCAGGCTGAGCCTGTGTCACCCAAGTGCATTTAAACATCAACAGTCTGATTATTTTTTGGCCATATACTACATCTGGTGCAGGCTGAGCCTGTGTCACCCAAGTGCATTTAACCATAAACAGTCTGATTATTTTTTCGCCATATACTACATCTGGTGCAGGCTGAGCCTGTGTCATCCAAGTGCATTTAACCATCAACAGTGTGGTTATTTTTTGGCCATATATTACATCAGGGGCAAGTTGAGCCTGTCACCCAGCGCCTAAAAAATAGACCTGACATTTCTATTCAACCAAATCTGCACAGTTTTAGCTGGTCAAGTTATTTGTAGTGACCGTAAAAGCAGACTTTTTGTTCTGGGTTGAAAAAGCATTCCCAAATTTGCCATTCTGAAAATAACTAGTTTGTGGTATTTGAGGCCTACTTGAAATCTATCCCAAAAAGAAAATCTTACATTGAAGGTATTGATAGTGTCATTCAGAAAAACCTAAGACACACGCTAGCATGCTGATAGAAGTCTGATTCTGAGATTAAACCTTAACCTGTCACACAGCGCAAAAAAAAACAGGTCTCACATTTCTATTCAAGCAAATCTGTACTGTTTTAGCTGGTCAAGTTATTTGTAGTGACCGTAAAAGCAGACTTTTTTTTCTGGGTTGAAAAACTATTCCCAAATTTGCCATTCTCAAAATAACTAGTTTCTGGTATTGGAGGCCTACTTGAAATCTATCCCAAAAAGGATATCTTACATTGAAGGTACTGATAGTGTCATTCAGAAAAACCTAAGACACACGCTAGCGTGCTGATAGAAGTGTCATTCTGTGATTAAACCTATAACTGTCACACAGCGCAAAAAAAACCAGGTCTCACATCTCTATTCAACCAAATCTGCACAGTTTTAGCTGGTCAAGTTATTTGTAGTGACCGTAAAAGCACACTTTTTGTTCTGGGTTGAAAAAGCATTCCCAAATTTGCCATTCTCAAAATTGTGGTGAACGGGAACAATGAGGAAAACATCTAATAAGGGACGCGGACGCGGACGTGGACATGGTCGTAGTGGTGTTAGTGGACCCTCTGGTGCTGGGAGAGGACGTGGCCGTTCTGCCACAGCCACACGTCCTAGTGAACCAACTACCTCAGGTCCCAGTAGCCAGCAGAATTTACAGCGATATTTGGTGGGGCCCAATGCCGTTCTAAGGATGGTAAGGCCTGAGCAGGTACAGGCATTAGTCAATTGGGTGGCCGACAGTGGATCCAGCACGTTCACATTATCTCCCACCCAGTCTTCTGCAGAAAGCGCACAGATAGCGCATGAAAACCAAGCCCATCGGTCTGTCACATCACCCCCATGCATATCAGGGAAACTGTCTGAGCCTCAAGTTATGCAGCAGTCTCTTATGCTGTTTGAAGACTCTGCTGCCAGGGTTTCCCAAGGGCATCCACCTAGCCCTTCCCCAGGGGTGGAAGAGATAGAATGCACTAACGCACAACCACTTATTTTTCCTGATGATGAGGACATGGGAATACCACCTCAGCACGTCTCTGATGATGACGAAACACAGGTGCCAACTGCTGCGTCTTTCTGCAGTGTGCAGACTGAACAGGAGGTCAGGGATCAAGACTGGGTGGAAGACGATGCAGGGGACGATGAGGTCCTAGACCCCACATGGAATGAAGGTCGTGCCACTGACTTTCACAGTTCGGAGGAAGAGGCAGTGGTGAGACCGAGCCAACAGCGTAGCAAAAGAGGGAGCAGTGGGCAAAATCAGAACACCCGCCGCCAAGAGACTCCGCCTGCTACTGACCGCCGCCATCTGGGACCGAGCACCCCAAAGGCAGCTTCAAGGAGTTCCCTGGCATGGCACTTCTTCAAACAATGTGCTGACGACAAGACCCGAGTGGTTTGCACGCTGTGCCATCAGAGCCTGAAGCGAGGCATTAACGTTCTGAACCTTAGCACAACCTGCATGACCAGGCACCTGCATGCAAAGCATGAACTGCAGTGGAGTAAACACCTTAAAAACAAGGAAGTCACTCAGGCTCCCCCTGCTACCTCTTCTGCTGCTGCCGCCTCGGCCTCTTCTGCTGCTGCTGCCGCCGCCTCGGCCTCTTCCTCCGCCTCTGGAGGAACGTTGGCACCTGCCGCCCAGCAAACATGGGATGTACCACCAACACCACCACCTGCGTCACCAAGCATCTCAACCATGTCACACGGCAGCGTTCAGCTCTCCATCTCACAAACATTTGAGAGAAAGCGTAAATTCTCACCTAGCCACCCTCGATCCCTGGCCCTGAATGCCAGCATTTCTAAACTACTGGCCTATGAAATGCTGTCATTTAGGCTGGTGGACACACACAGCTTCAAACAGCTCATGTCACTTGCTGTCCCACAGTATGTTGTTCCCAGCCGCCACTACTTCTCCAAGAGAGCCGTGCCTTCCCTGCACAAACAAGTGTCCGATAAAATCAAGTGTGCACTGCGCAACGCCATCTGTGGCAAGGTCAACCTAACCACAGATACGTGGACCAGTAAGCACGGCCAGGGACGCTATATCTCCCTAACTGCACACTGGGTAAATGTAGTGGCGGCTGGGCCACAGGCGGAGAGCTATTTGGCGCACGTCCTTCCGTTGCCAAGGATCGCAGGGCAACATTCTTTGCCTCCTGTCTCCTCCTCCTCCTACTCAGCTTCCTCCTCCTCTTCTTCCACCTGCTCATCCAGTCAGCCACACACCTTCACCACCAACTTCAGCACAGCACGGGGTAAACGTCAGCAGGCCATTCTGAAACTCATATGTTTGGGGGCCTGGTGGTGTGCGATAATGGGCGAAATCTCGTTGCAGCTCTGGGACTAGCCGGTTTGACGCACATCCCTTGCCTGGCGCATGTGCTGAATTTGGTGGTGCAGAAGTTCATTCACAACTACCCCGACATGTCAGAGCTGCTGCATAAAGTGCGGGCCGTCTGTTCGCGCTTTCGGCGTTCACATCCTGCCGCTGCTCGCCTGTCTGCGCTACAGCGTAACTTCGGCCTTTCCGCTCACCGCCTCATATGCGATGTGCCTACCAGGTGGAACTCCACCTTGCACATGCTGGACAGACTGTGCGAGCAGCAGCAGGACATAGTGGAGTTTCAGCTGCAGCACGCACGGGTGAGTCTCTCTGCGGAACAGCCCCACTTCACCACCAATGACTGGGCCTCCATGCGAGACCTGTGTGCCCTGTTGCGCTGTTTCGAGTACTCCACCAACATGGCCAGTGGCGATGACGCCGTTATCAGCGTTACAATACCACTTCGATGTCTACTTGAGAAAACACTTAGGGCGATGATGGAAGAGGAGGTGGCCCAGGAGGAGGAGGAGGCCAGATTCTCTGTTACGGGACCTCTCTCCTCTGCCTGGGTGCCTGGGCCTAAATGTGTGACAGTGGCCTGTTCCAGTGGTGGCTGACGTGAAGCCTGATTCTCTGCTATGACATGAAGACAGATTCTGCGCTGACATAATGGCAGATTCTCTGTTACAGGACCTCTCTCCTCTGCCTGGGTGCCTGGGCCTAAATGTGTGACAGTGGCCTGTTCCAGTGGTGGCTGACGTGAAGCCTGATTCTCTGCTATGACATGAAGACAGATTCTGTGCTGACATAAGGCCAGATTCTCTGTTACGGGACTTCTCTCCTCTGCCTGTGTGCCTGGGCCTAAATGTGTGACAGTGGCCTGTTCCAGTGGTGGGTGACGTGAAGCCTGATTCTCTGCTATGACATGAAGACAGATTCTGCGCTGACATAAGGCCAGATTCTCTGTTACAGGACCGCTCTCCTCTGTCTGGGTGCCGGGGCCTAAATGTGTGACAGTGGCCTGTTCCAGTGGTGGGTGACGTGAAGCCTGATTCTCTGCTATGACATGAAGACTGATTCTGCGCTGACATAAGGCCAGATTCTCTGCTATGGCATGAAGAGACTGATTCTCTGCTGACATGAAGCCAGATTCTTTGTTATGGCATGAAGAGACTGATTCTCTGCTGACGTGAAGCCAGATTCTCTGCTATGGGACCTCTGTCCAATTGATATTGGTTCATTTTTATTTTTTAAATTTTAATTTTAATTCATTTCCCTATCCACATTTGTTTGCAGGGGATTTACCTACATGTTGCTGCCTTTTGCAGCCCTCTAGCTCTTTCCTGTGCTGTTTTACAGCCTTTTTAGTGCCCAAAAGTTCGGGTCCCCATTGACTTCAATGGGGTTCGGGTTCGGGACGAAGTTCGGTTCGGGTTCGGAACCCGAACCCGAACATTTACGGGAAGTTCGGCCGAACTTCTCGAACCCGAACATCCAGGTGTTTGCTCAACTCTATTGGTAACCCCTCCCAAGCAGCAGTTAGTCTGTACGGACTTAGACGAGCCTATGCAGCTAGGAGGAACTACTCGTCAGGACTGTCCTCCTGAGGCTCGCCGTAGGCGTGGGGTTTGTTTTTCTTGTGGGGAGAGGGGTTATTTCATTAATGTCTGTCGTTCTTTCCTCAGAAACAAAAGACCGTCGGAAAACTACTAACCCCAGGCTGTGTGGAGGATGTCAGCCGGGGGGTATACGTTTCCTCCATTATTACATCGCAATTTGTGTTGCCAGCGGTTATTGTTTTTGGTGATAAGACGGAGACTATTTCTTTCTTTCTAGACAGTGGAGCAGGGGTAAATTTGATAGATGCCCATTTTGCCCGCACTATGGGTTTGTCTCTCTGTACGCTACAGAGACCCATTCCCATATTCGCTATTGATTCTGCTCCTCTGTCTCAGAGAAACCTCACTCACATTGTTCATAATTTACACCTTCGGGTAGGGGACCACCATAACGAGATGCTTTCATGTTACGTTCTGGAGGGGCTTCCCACTCCGGTAGTGCTGGGTCTTCCCTGGTTGGTAGCGCACAATCCAGTGGTGGATTGGCAGGCCAGGGAGATATTGGAGTGGAGTGAGCAGTGCAGAGAAAATTGCTTAAATAGCAATTGTTTAGTTGCCTCCATAACTACCCTACCTACATTTATTTCGGATTTTGAGGACGTTTTCTCTGAAAAGGGTTGTTAGAAGTTACCACCTCATCGTCCTTATGATTGCCCGGTTAACCTTATTCCCGGCGCAAAATTACCCAAGACCAGGTTATATAATCTTTCGGGTCCAGAGAGACAAGCCATGAAAGATTATATCTCCAAGAGCTTGGCTAAGGGACACATCAGACCCTCTTCTTCACCCGTGGCTGCAGGGTTTTTCTTCTTTAAAAAGAAAGATGGGGGCCTGCGTCCTTGCCTATATTTTCGCGAATTAAATCGGATAACCATCCGAGACCCATACCCTCTTCCTCTCATTCCTGACCTGTTTAACCAGATTGCGGGTGCTAGGTGGTTCTGAAAACTTGATCTTAGTGGGGGCCTACAATCTGATTCGTATCAAGGAGGGGGATGAGTGGAAGACAGCCTTTAACAGCCCTGAGGGGCATTATGAAAATCTAGTTATGCCTTTCGGTCTGACCAATACTCCTGCCGTCTTTCAACATTTCGTTAATGACATTTTTAGTCATCTAATCGGCAGGTTTGTGGTAATATACCTAGATGATATTTTCATTTATTCGTCTGATCTGAGAACACATGAGGTGCATGTCAGACAAGTACTGCAGGTCCTACGGACGAATAAATTATATGCTAAAATTGAAAAATGTGTCTTCGCCGTTCAGGAGATACAATTCCTAGGTTATTTTTTATCTGCTTCAGGTTTCCGTATGGATCCTAAGAAGGTCCAGGCAATTTTGGATTGGGATCTTCCTGAGAACCTCAAAGCACTACAACGGTTCTTGGGCTTCGCAAATTTCTATAGGAAATTCATTAAAAATTATTCGGTGATTGTAAAACCCCTTACTGACATGACTAGGAAGGGGACTGATTTTTCTAAATGGTCTGACGCCGCTAAAGTTGCCTTTTCCTATCTAAAAGAGAGGTTTACCTCAGCACCGGTACTAATCCAACCTGATGTCTCTCAGCCTTTTATTGTTGAAGTCGATGCGTCAGAGGTGGGAGTGGGGGCGGTGCTGTCTCAGGGTCCGTCTCCTGGCAAAAGGCGTCCTTGTGCTCTCTTTTCTAAAAAAAACTATCTGCAGCAGAGAAGAACTATGATATTGGCAAAAGGGAACTATTAGCTATTAAACTTGCGTTTGAGGAGTGGCGTCACTTTTTAGAGGGGGCAGTCCACCCCGTCACTGTGATTACGGACCACAAAAATCTTCTGTACCTCGAATCAGCTAAGCGTCTCACCCCTAGACAGGCTAGGTGGTCTCTATTTTTTACCAGGTTTGACTTTGTGATTACCTATCGTCCTGGGGCAAAGAATACCAAGGCTGATGCACTATCTCGTTGTTTCCCTGGAGGGGGTAATGTGAGTGATCCGGTACCCATTCTACAAAGAGGAGTGGTTGTCTCTGCGGTACACTCTGTTCTGGAGGGTAAGGTGTTAGAGGCCCAGGGGGACGCCCCAGTCTTTTGCCCCTCAGAGAAATTGTTTGTACATTTGAACCTACGTTTCGAATTATTAAAGGAACATCATAATTCGGCACTTGCTGGGCACCCGGGTAGTAAAGCAACCTTGGAGCTATTGTCTCGTCGTTTTTGGTGGCCAAGGTTGCGTCAGGATTAGAGTTGAGCGAACACCTGGATGTTCGGGTTCGAGAAGTTCGTCCGAACTTCCCGTAAATGTTCGGGTTCGGGATCCGAACCCGAACCGAACTTCGTCCCGAACCCGAACCCCATTGAAGTCAATGGGGACCCGAACTTTTGGGCACTAAAAAGGCTGTAAAACAGCCCAGGAAAGAGCTAGAGGGCTGCAAAAGGCAGCAACATGTAGGTAAATCCCCTGCAAACAAATGTGGATAGGGAAATGAATTAAAATTAAAATAAAAAAAATAAAAATGAACCAATATCAATTGGACAGAGGTCCCATAGCAGAGAATCTGGCTTCACGTCAGCAGAGAATCAGTCTCTTCATGCCATAGCAAAGAATCTGGCTTCATGTCAGCAGAGAATCAGTCTCTTCATGCCATAGCAGAGAATCTGGCTTCATGTCAGCGCAGAATCAGTCTTCATGTCATAGCAGAGAATCAGGCTTCACGTCACCCACCACTGGAACAGGCCACTGTCACACATTTAGGCCCCGGCACCCAGACAGAGGAGAGAGGTCCCGTAACAGAGAATCTGGCCTTATGTCAGCGCAGAATCTGTATTCATGTCATAGCAGAGAATCAGGCTTCACGTCACCCACCACTGGAACAGGCCACTGTCACACATTTAGGCCCCGGCACCCAGACAGAAGAGAGCGGTCCCGTAACAGAGAATCTGGCCTTATGTCAGCGCAGAATCTGTATTCATGTCATAGCAGAGAATCAGGCTTCACGTCTCCCACCACTGGAACAGGCCACTGTCACACATTTAGGCCCCGGCACCCAGACAGAGGAGAGGTTCATTCAACTTTGGGTTGCCCCGCAATATAATGGTAAAATGAAAATAAAAATAGGATTGAATGAGGAAGTGCCCTGGAGTAGAATAATATATTGTTAAGGGGAGGTAGTTAATGTCTAATCTGCACAAGGGATGGACAGGTCCTGTGGTATCCATGCCTGGTTCATTTTTATGAACGTCAGCTTGTCCACATTGGCTGTAGACAGGCGGCTGCGTTTGTCTGTAATGACGCCCCCTGCCGTGCTGAATACACGTTCAGACAAAACGCTGGCCGCCGGGCAGGCCAGCACCTCCAAGGCATAAAAGGCTAGCTCTGGCCACGTGGACAATTTGGAGACCCAGAAGTTGAATGGGGCCGAACCATCAGTCAGTACGTGGAGGGGTGTGCACAGGTACTGTTCCACCATGTTAGTGAAATGTTGCCTCCTGCTAACACGTTCCGTATCAGGTGGTGGTGCAGTTAGCTGTGGCGTGGTGACAAAACTTTTCCACATCTCTGCCATGCTAACCCTGCCCTCAGAGGAGCTGGCCGTGACACAGCTGCGTTGGCGACCTCTTGCTCCTCCTCTGCCTTCGCCTTGGGCTTCCACTGGTTCCCCTGTGACATTTGGGAATGCTCTCAGTAGCACGTCTACCAATGTGCGCTTGTACTCGCGCATCTTCCTATCACGCTCCAGTGTAGGAAGTAAGGTGGGCACATTGTCTTTGTACCGGGGATCCAGCAGGGTGGCAACCCAGTAGTCCGCACACGTTAAAATGTGGGCAACTCTGCTGTCGTTGCGCAGGCACTGCAGCATGTAGTCGCTCATGTGTGCCAGGCTGCCCAGAGGTAAGGACAAGCTGTCCTCTGTGGGAGGCGTATCGTCATCGTCCTGTGTTTCCCCCCAGCCACGCACCAGTGATGGGCCCGAGCTGCTTTGGGTGCCACCCCGCTGTGAACATGCTTCATCCTCATCCTCCTCCACCTCCTCCTCATCCTCCTCCTCCTCGTCCTCCAGTAGTGGGCCCTGTCTGGCCACATTTGTACCTGGCCTCTGGTGTTGCAAAAAACCTCCCTCTGAGTCACTTTGAAGAGACTGGCCTGAAAGTGCTAAAAATGACCCCTCTTCCTCCTCTTCCTCCTGGGCCACCTCCTCTTCCATCATCGCCGTAAGTGTTTTCTCAAGGAGACATAGAAGTGGTATTGTAACGCTGATAATGGCATCATCGCCACTGGCCATGTTGGTGGAGTACTCGAAACAGCGCAACAGGGCACACAGGTCTCGCATGGAGGCCCAGTCATTGGTGGTGAAGTGGGTCTGATCCGCAGTGCGACTGACCCGTGCGTGCTGCAGCTGAAACTCCACTATGGCCTGCTGCTGCTCGCACAGTCTGTCCAGCATGTGCAAGGTGGAGTTCCACCTGGTGGGCACGTCGCATATGAGGCGGTGAGCTGGAAGGCCGAAGTTACGCTGTAGCGCAGACAGGCGAGCAGCGGCAGGGTGTGAACGCCGGAAGCGCGAACAGACGGCCCGCACTTTATGCAGCAGCTCTGACATGTCGGGGTAGTTGCGAATGAACTTCTGCACCACCAAATTCAGCACATGCGCCAGGCAAGGGATGTGCGTCAAACCGGCTAGTCCCAGAGCTGCAACGAGATTTCGCCCATTATCGCACACCACCAGGCCCCCAAACATATGAGTTTCAGAACGGCCTGCTGACGTTTACCCCGTGCTGTGCTGAAGTTGGTGGTGAAGGTGTGTGGCTGACTGGATGAGCAGGTGGAAGAAGAGGAGGAGGAAGCTGAGTAGGAGGAGGAGGAGACAGGAGGCAAAGAATGTTGCCCTGCGATCCTTGGCGGCGGAAGGACGTGCGCCAAATAGCTCTCCGCCTGTGGCCCAGCCGCCACTACATTTACCCAGTGTGCAGTTAGGGAGATATAGCGTCCCTGGCTGTGCTTACTGGTCCACGTATCTGTGGTTAGGTGGACCTTGCCACAGATGGCGTTGAGCAGTGCACACTTGATTTTATCGGACACTTGTTTGTGCAGGGAAGGCACGGCTCTCCTGGAGAAGTAGTGGCGGCTGGGAACAACATACTGTGGGACAGCAAGCGACATGAGCTGTTTGAAGCTGTGTGTGTCCACCAGCCTAAATGACAGCATTTCATAGGCCAGTAGTTTAGAAATGCTGGCATTCAGGGCCAGGGATCGAGGGTGGCTAGGTGAGAATTTACGCTTTCTCTCAAATGTTTGTGAGATGGAGAGCTGAACGCTGCCGTGTGACATGGTGGATGCTTGGTGACGCAGGTGGTGGTGTTGGTGGTACATCCCATGTTTGCTGGGCGGCAGGTGCCAACATTCCTCCAGAGGCGGAGCAAGAGGCCGAGGCGGCGGCAGCAGCAGCAGAAGAGGCCGAGGCGGCAGCAGCAGAAGAGGTAGCAGGGGGAGCCTGAGTGACTTCCTTGTTTTTAAGGTGTTTACTCCACTGCAGTTCATGCTTTGCATGCAGGTGCCTGGTCATGCAGGTTGTGCTAAGGTTCAGAACGTTAATGCCTCGCTTCAGGCTCTGATGGCACAGCGTGCAAACCACTCGGGTCTTGTCGTCAGCACATTGTTTGAAGAAGTGCCATGCCAGGGAACTCCTTGAAGCTGCCTTTGGGGTGCTCGGTCCCAGATGGCGGCGGTCAGTAGCAGGCGGAGTCTCTTGGCGGCGGGTGTTCTGATTTTGCCCACTGCTTCCTCTTTTGCTACGCTGTTGGCTCGGTCTCACCACTGCCTCTTCCTCCGAACTGTGAAAGTCAGTGGCACGACCTTCATTCCATGTGGGGTCTAGGACCTCATCGTCCCCTGCATCGTCTTCCACCCAGTCTTGATCCCTGACCTCCTGTTCAGTCTGCACACTGCAGAAAGACGCAGCAGTTGGCACCTGTGTTTCGTCATCATCAGAGACGTGCTGAGGTGGTATTCCCATGTCCTCATCATCAGGAAAAATAAGTGGTTGTGCGTTAGTGCATTCTATCTCTTCCACCCCTGGGGAAGGGCTAGGTGGATGCCCTTGGGAAACCCTGGCAGCAGAGTCTTCAAACAGCATAAGAGACTGCTGCATAACTTGAGGCTCAGACAGTTTCCCTGATATGCATGGGGGTGATGTGACAGACCGATGGGCTTGGTTTTCATGCGCCATCTGTGCGCTTTCTGCAGAAGACTGGGTGGGAGATAATGTGAACGTGCTGGATCCACTGTCGGCCACCCAATTGACTAATGCCTGTACCTGCTCAGGCCTTACCATCCTTAGAACGGCATTGGGCCCCACCAAATATCGCTGTAAATTCTGCTGGCTACTGGGACCTGAGGTAGTTGGTTCACTAGGACGTGTGGCTGTGGCAGAACGGCCACGTCCTCTCCCAGCACCAGAGGGTCCACTAACACCACCACGACCATGTCCACGTCCGCGTCCCTTATTAGATGTTTTCCTCATTGTTCCCGTTCACCACAATTTTGAGAATGGCAAATTTGGGAATGCTTTTTCAACCCAGAACAAAAAGTCTGCTTTTACGGTCACTACAAATAACTTGACCAGCTAAAACTGTGCAGATTTGGTTAAATAGAGATGTGAGACCTGTTTTTTTTTGCGCTGTGTGACAGTTATAGGTTTAATCACAGAATGACACTTCTATCAGCACGCTAGCGTGTGTCTTAGGTTTTTCTGAATGACACTTTAAATACCTTCAATGTAAGATTTTCTTTTTGGGATAGATTTCAAGTAGGCCTCAAATACCACAAACTAGTTATTTTCAGAATGGCAAATTTGGGAATGCTTTTTCAACCCAGAACAAAAAGTCTGCTTTTACGGTCACTACAAATAACTTGACCAGCTAAAACTGTGCAGATTTGGTTGAATAGAAATGTCAGGTCTATTTTTTAGGCGCTGGGTGACAGGCTCAACTTGCCCCTGATGTAATATATGGCCAAAAAATAACCACACTGTTGATGGTTAAATGCACTTGGATGACACAGGCTCAGCCTGCACCAGATGTAGTATATGGCCAAAAAATAACCACACTGTTGATGGTTAAATGCACTTGGATGACACAGGCTCAGCCTGCACCAGATGTAGTATATGGCCAAAAAATAATCAGACTGTTGATGGTTAAATGCACTTGGGTGACACAGGCTCAGCCTGCACCAGATGTAGTATATGGCCAAAAAATAATCAGACTGTTGATGGTTAAATGCACTTGGGTGACACAGGCTCAGCCTGCAGCTGATGTAGGATATAGCACAAAATAACCACACTATCGATGGTTAAATACACTTGGGTGACACAGGCTCAGCCTGCAGCTGATGTAGTATATGGCCAAAAAATAACCAGACTGTTGATGGTTAAATGCACTTCGGTGACACAGGCTCAGCCTGCAGCTGATGTAGGATATAGCACAAAATAACCACACTATCGATGGTTAAATACACTTGGTGATAGCTCACCACAAGTCACAAAATGGCCGCCGATCACCCCAGAAAAAAAGTGATCTAAAAACGCTCTGGGCAGCCTCAAAAAAGTGAGCAAGTCAATAATAGCACTTCAATGATCCACAGCTGCAGATCGATCACAGAATGAAGTCTTTTGGAGGAGTTAATCTGCCTAATCTCGCCCTAACGTCGCAGCTGCAACCTCTCCCTATACTGATCATAGCAGAGTGACGTGCGGCGCTACGTGACTCCAGCTTAAATAGAGGCTGGGTCACATGGTGCACTGGCCAATCACAGCCATGCCAATAGTAGGCATGGCTGTGATGGCCTCTTGGGCCAAGTAGTATGACGCTTGTTGATTGGCTGCTTTGCAGCCTTTCAAAAAGCGCCAAGAAAGCGCCGAACACCGAACCCGAACCCGGACTTTTACGAAAATGTTCGGGTTCGGGTCCGTGTCACGGACACCCCAAAATTCGGTACGAACCCGAACTATACAGTTCGGGTTCGCTCATCCCTAGTACTAACTTCAGGCCGAATCTCTGGATCTTCATGAGGGTCCTGGAGACTGAAGACGTCTTGGATAGGAGTTTCTTCATTCTGGTTCAGCAGAAACTCTGGACCTGTCAACCAAGAAGAAGTTGCAGAGACTCTTCCAGATGCCGGTCTGGTGGCGCAATCTGCGGGATTGAGATGAGATGGAACATAGTGCCACTGTTCAGGTTTAGAGGATCTTCTAACCCTTTCGATGCGGTTACTGACATAAATGTAGAAGCGTTTTGACTGGTTGTAGATGTAACCCAGGACAACCTTACTGTCTGTGTAAAATTGAATGTCATCCACCTGAATATCCAGCTCGCGTTGTATAAAGTCCGCAATCTCTACGGCTAGCACAGTCCCACAAAGTTCGAGTCTAGGAATGGTGTGCTCAGGTTTTGGAGCTAATTTTGCCTTTCCAAACAGAAATCCAACATGTGCTTGATTGGAATAGTCTATTACCTTTAAATAAGCAACAGCTGCGATGGCTTCAGTAGACGCATCTGAGAAGATGTGGATTTCTCACCTCCGAGTGGCTGTAAGGGATGTTGGAGTGTAACACCTTGGTATGTGAATACTGTCTAATGCATGCAAGCATTCCTTCCACAACTCCCACTTTTGTTGTTTGTCAGAGGGCAGTGGAGCATCCCAGTCAGATACAGACTCTGAGAACTGTCTTAACAGGAATTTGCCTTGTACAATCAAAGGTGCCACAAATCCCAGGGGATCATATAGGCTGTTCGCCACTGAGAGAACTCCCCGTTTAGTAAATGGTTTATCTGCGCAGTTAACTTGAAATCCAAGGGAGTCATTTGCTAAGTCCCACCTCAGGCCCAGACTTCTCTGTACTGGTGGATTGTCTATCCCTAGATTCAAATCTCTGAATTCTGGGGCATGATCGCTGGGCTGGAAGGCTTTCATTACAGCAGCGCAGTTAGAGGCTATCTTATGTAACCTTAGACGAGACTTTGAAAGCATACCTTGTGTCCTTTTGAGCAGATCTAATGCCTCCTCCGCTGTAGGGAAGGATTTGAGTGCGTCGTCCACAGAGAAGTCTCTCATGACAAAGTTTCTGGCATGTTCCCCAAATTCTGACTCACCATCTAAGGCAGCCCTACGTAGGCCATATGTAGCAACAGCAGGTGAAGGACTGTTACCAAACACGTGCACCTTCATGCGGCATTCAACAATTTCTTTGCTGGTGTCATTGTCTCTATGCCAAAGAAACCTGAGGTAGTTTCTATGATCTTGCCGCACGATAAAGCAATGGAACATTTGTTCAATGTCAGCAGTAATGGCTACTGGCTCCTTTCTGAATCTCATGAGCACTCCCACCAGATTATTGGTCAGGTTCGGACCGGTGAGAAGGACGTCGTTCAGAGATACGCCGTTATGTTTGGCACTTGAATCGAATACCACTCTTATTTGGTTTGGCTTCCGTGGGTGATATACCCCAAAGGATGGAAGGTACCAGCATTCTTCATGCTCTTGTAAGGGTGGAGCCAGCTCTGCATAATCATTGCGAAATATTTTTTCCATGAAGGCCACAAAATGACTTTTCATTTCTGGTTTGTTTTTTAACGTACGTTGCAAGGAGATGAATCTGGAAAGTGCTTGTTCCCGATTGTCAGGAAGTCTGGCTCTTACAGCACGGAAAGGTAAAGGTGCAACCCAGTGGTTAGATGCATCTTTGAAGAATTCATCGTCCATTATTTTAATAAACTCTTTGTCATCCATGGACAAGGCCAGTTTGTCGTCGTCTGGTGTTGTACAAAACACAGTTTTTCCTAAGTTGTCATAACTGGTAGGAATGATGTCTGGTGTCTTTAAGAGGTTAGAAAGCCTTTCCTTCACCTCATAATGATGAACACATGGCTTAAAATGAGATGTGCGACCACTGTTGAGCTCAAAGGTTTTGAAGGAGTTCACTTGAGATGGTTTGTGGCTTTTATTTATACATACATCGCCCACGATTACCCAGCCTAAATCGAGTCTCTGTGCATATGGGGCATTATCAGGACCGTTGCATTGTTGACGCACCTTGTGGACCCTCAGAATGTCTCTCCCGAGCAGAAGTAGGATGTCAGCATTCATGTCCATAGGGAGGATCTCACTAGCTAGATGTTTCAAGTGGGAATGATGATATGCAGCTTCTGGAGTAGGAATTTCATCTCTTTCATCTGGTATTTGGTCGCATTCAATTAACGTTGGCAAGGGTATATGAACGTTCCCTTTTATGGAGGAGATAAGGTATCCAGTGGCTCTTCTGCCATAAGTCTCTACACGACCAGAACAAGTGTTGAGGGTATATGGTGTTGCTTCTCCTGCTATGCCGAAAATCTCAAAGAATTTAGGTTTTGCCAGAGACCTATTGCTTTGTTCATCAATAATTGCGTACATTCTGATGGCCTTTTCAGATTGCCCTTCTGGGTAGACGTTGACCAAACACACCTTTGCACAGCACTTAGAATCAGCCTCCTTGCCACATATCGCCATACAGGAAGAGGAAATAGTAGTTGTAGCTAATTCTTGAGCCGGTGGCTCCCCGCCATGAAGTGCGACGGCATTGGTTGCAGCTTGAGATGGTGCGTTGTCTGAAGGCAAGGTCGGATGCATTGCTGTAACGTGCTTGTCACTGTTGCATTCTGCACACTTGATAATAACCTTACAGTCTTTCGCCATATGATTAGATAAGGCACAACACTTGTAACACACTCCAAGCTCTTTGAGTATCTCTCTGCGTTCTTGCAAGGTCTTTGCCCTGAGCCCACGACACTCCTTTAAAGGATGAGGTCTTTTATGGATGGGGCACATGCGGTTAGGGTCCTTTTCTTTGAGGACAGGGTATTCCTTCCTAGTAGTGCAGGTTGAAATGAGTGGAACATTGGTTTTCCTAACGGATACTGTCCCCCTTAAGTCTCTACGTTTATTTGTGGTGTTGTCATACCTTGAACATGAGGATGAAGCAGGTAGAGTGGATTCAGTGAAGTCAAAGCTGGGGTCATTCTTCTTTCGAGCTTGGTCACTGATGAATCTGGTAAAATAAGAGAAAGAGGGAAAGGACACATTGTGTTCTCTCTTGTATCTGGAGCCCTGGTCTGCCCATTTCTCTTGCATGCCATGTGGTAGTTTCGACACTATTGGATTGACGCCATGTGCGGTATCAAGGTAACTCAGTCCTGGCAGACGTGGGTCCATTTTTGCCAATTCAAGTTCTTTTAGTAGGTCGCTCAGATCCTGGAGTTTGCGATTGTCTTTGCCAGTTATCCTTGGGAAGGCTTGAAGTCTCCTGAATAAGGCACTTTCTATAGCTTCTGGACTGCCATAGGTCTGTTCAAGTCTCTCCTATGCTGCAGCGAGACCTTCCTCTGAGTGGCCTGCATGAACCACTCTTAATGTCTTTATGCGTTCTGCAGATTCTGGGCCTAACCATTTGATGAGCAAGTCAAGTTCCTCCATGGCAGTGAGGTTTATGTCACCGATTACTGCTTTAAAGGTCGATTTCCAGGCCCTGTAGTTTTCGGCACGGTCATCAAACCTTGAGAGACTAATGTTAATCAGCTCCCTGCGCATCATGTATCTGGCAAAGTCTGACATGTCTGATCTCCCATTCCATATTGCTGTATTGCATTGTGGTGTCTCTAGAGCATGTAGGGGCTCTGGCAGATAAGGTTGAGATTGATCAGGATGGAATGATGTGGCATAAGGATTAAGCTGCGGTTTAGTCTCTGGATGGTCAGCCCGCTTGGTGATGGATATTACCTTATTACTGGGGTGTGAGGATTTCTGGTACTCTGTAGGTTCGCCCAGTTGGTGAGCTAGAAGTGGCGTTGCTGCATGCGATTTAGCAGGAGGAGTAGGCGATGGTTGCCTTAGCACATACCTGGCAGTGCGGTCGGCTGGGTCTTCCTCTTCTCCTGGAACGAAACAGTCTGGGCCGGTACCTTGGCCTAATGCTTGCTCGAGGACCTTTAGTTTAGCTAAGGTAGCTGCTTCTTCCCTTTCTGTATGGAGGATCTTTAGCTGGGCTTCTGTCTCAGCCTCCATTTCTGCTATCTTAGCCTCCATTTCTGCTTTCTTAGCCTCCATTTATGCTTTCTTAGCCTCCATTTCTGCTTTCTTCTTCGTAATCTCCGCCTCCTTCTTAGCAAAGGAACTTCTTACGCTAGCTTCCTCTGCTTCTGCCCGGACTTCTATAAGCTTGTCATGCAAGGCTGACCTTCCGGAACGAGAGGTTTTGGAAGATGAAAGGGTATGTTTACTTGAAGTTGATCGATGGGATCTCATCTCCTGTAAATGTGCGATGCGGAGTTCTGCCTTGCTCTTAGCATCTTGTACTAGGGCATCCTTCTCTTCAAGGAGATTCTTTCTCTCACTCAGCTCCTCTGAGGCTTCGTCAAAATCAGAGTCGCTCAGGAAAGTGATGTACTTAGCAGAGAGTCGTTGATAGTGGACATAGGAGTTAGTTAAGCGATTCAACGTTGTGGTTAACTTTGTTGGGTCGTTGTTATATCGTAAAAGAGCTGCTATATAGTGTTCAGTTCTCTGCCATAAATCGTTTAAATTGTCACTGAACTCTTCTTTGGTCGTCTCAAAGTTCTCTCTAATCTTTTGTGTTGGCTTGATAACACGTTTAGATCGTACTGCTTGTTCTTCAGTTAACATGGACTCTGCTTCCTGCATATCTGAGTTTTTGGGAGCAGGGTGACTTTCTGTATGTTCAGTTACTGAGAGATCCACTAAGCTTCTTGTGGACATGTTATTCCTATTTAAGCGGTACTGTCTCTTTAAGAGGGTATTCCAGCTTGTGCACTGTGCTTATGCAGCCACGTGCGTGTAAGATGGCGTACAGCTCTAAGCTCGCTGGCAGACTGTGTGTAGACATGCAAGACTGTAGATTTAAGCTTCTTTTTGACTATTCTGCCACAGATGTACGTTAGAGATTATCCCCTGATTGGTTGTGAGTGATAGCCCCTGTACAAGCAATGGTAGATAGCTGAACTCACTAATATCTCCAGATATAGGCACCAGTTGCATGTGATGATCCAGTGAGGAGAATACAATGGTGAAGCTTTGATCATTTATTGATTTGCCTTGAAAACAAATGCAGGGAAATGAGGGTATGCTGGGAGGATATTAGAGGTCAAAAAGAATAGCTCTCACCAGGTTGAAGGTCTGCGACAAAGAGGAAGTACGAAGGACCTTACAGAGGATGTGATGTCACAAAAGAGGGAGGAGAGCAATGCAATAGAAATTTACATAACACATTATAAATGGTATTATAAGAATAACCACAGGGTGGCAGCGTTACACAACATAGTAAATGATAATATACTGCAAACACAATTGTAGAATACAAGAATAAAGGCTGGAACAGCACACAACCAATCTGCAAATCGTTACTGCTAACTGCATACTGCAAATTGCAACCAAATTCAGCATGTAGAACTATTAGTTAGACCTCAGATATACCTCTCAGAGAGATCATAAAGTGCTTAAATAATTTAAAATGAGAGTACAGATACTGAAGAGAGAAATATATCCACCATTTTATGTTGAATGACAAGATTGAACAGTTGAACCACCATCTTATACATACCTCCATTTTGTGATACTTTATTAAACACGTGTTTTGTACATGGACTATCTGCTGCGGAGGCGGCAGTGTTATATATGAAGAAAAGTTGAAGTTAATAAAGAAGTTATTTCAAGCATTTGGTGTGCTCTTTACACCTACTATTTCCATAGAACGGTGCTAGAGGAATTACAGAGTAATAGACAGTCTGGTTAGACTAAAAGTCAGAGATATCAAAACTCTTCTAATGCCACAGCGCAAAAGGTAGTTCATAGTGCTGCACCTGCCACACTGACTCCTCTTCATTTTTAGACCTTAATTTGCACCAAGGCTGGAGTCACGAACATCAGGGCCCCTGTTGTCCTTGCACCTAAAACCATACCACCAAGGTTAGCCTAACTAACATTTGTCAGGAAATCCCTCAACACCAGAGTGTGTCCCGAAGGAATCTGGTGCTATCCTTCCTCTCACTGCATGCGAGTCCAGGGAGCTGCAGAAACATGAGTAGCAATTACTACATCCATCAGGCCACCGCACTCACACACTGCGCCTCTGTGGTTCCGGTCGCTGAATGTGAATTGTGTGTTCCCTGTGTCTATTTAGGGTTAACGGTTCCTTGAGCTGTATGCCATATGCCTGGGAGTTCAGTCTGTCTCCAGGAATGCTGTGTGCTGGGTGCTTGGTCTCCTGACCTGCGTATTTATTACTGTACCCCGACTTGTTCCGCATGGGTTCCAGCCATGTTTGTATGTCTGTCTGTGAACGCCATACTCCCTGTTCCGCGTGGGTTCCAGGCATGTTTGTATTTCTCTGATTATGTTCTGATCTCTCTGTTTGCTATGCTCCATGTATCAAGAGAATGCCAAGAGTGTGCAAAGCAGTAATCAAAGCAAAAGGTGGCTACTTTGAAGAACCTAGAATATGACATATTTTCAGTTGTTTCACACTTGTTTGTTATGTATATAATTCCACATGTGTTAATTCATAGTTTTGATGCCTTCAGTGTGAATCTATAATTTTCATAGTCATGAAAATAAAGAAAACTCTTTGAATGAGAAGGTGTGTCCAAACTTTTGGTCTGTACTGTATATCCTGTTCATTTTCACTGTATGTGCAAGGCTCTGTGGAAAGGGTTATTGAATACTGACAGACTTTTGGGACTTTGAATGAGAAGCTGGTAATTTTCCACAGCTGCCATAGGCTTTAAAGAAGAGCAGGTTTTGGGGGGGGGGGGGGGGGGGAGCCAGACTTGTTTACCACCAAAATCAGACAGACTGACCTTGTGACTGTCTGGTTTAGCTCTGTTGTTATGTCTGGAAACTTATTTTTTTGTCTGGAAAAACTGATGTGTCATTGTCATTGAGAGTCCTTGAAGCTCTAATGTAAGTCTATGACAGATGGGAGTGGTAACTTTGTAGTTCTTTGTGTTGAGTTTCTCCACTCCTCCCACTTGAAGGTTCCAGTCTAGCTAGAGATGGTATATCGCTTTCACTGCGAAGCCTCCGATCAGAAGGCAGAGCGAGCCACTCACAGGTGCAAGGCGGGTGCTAGCTGTATGATACAGCCAGCACCCAACGTGTAAGGAGCTAGCCCGCTGCAGAGGCCCGCTCCATACTTCCCCTCAGGCATTATGACGTACAGTTATGTCATAATGCGCAAAGGGGTTAATGCTTATGAAAGTGTGTAGAAATCTGGGTCTCACTCCCTTTTTTATCATTTGCGTCCCCCCGTCCCATGGTTGCACTCGATGGACTCATACGTATTTTTTTATGTAACACGGGCCCTCTTGTAGTGATCAGTGCGGTTCTCAGCAGTGGATGGGGTTAAATTCTATTTGGGAAAACAACTTTAAAGGTGTTGGTCATGATTCTCTCAGTTTTCGGTTTGCCCCTTAGAGCAGTTGACCTAACACAAGAACCATACTCACCTGGTCTTTGGTTCTGGTCCTGTGGTTGGTGATCTTCTGGTCACAGGCTTGTAGTTTTCCAGAAGGGCTGCAGACGGGGTCATGTATGCCACTGGTCTCAGTGGTGAAGTGTGCCCAACTGGCCCATTCTTCAGCAGGTATCATTCCTGTATTAGGTGAACCACTTTAGTGATGCTATGTCAGGAATCATCCTGCTATGTCTGTTTATTTCAGATTGTCTTGCCCTCAAGTTTTCCCTCAGTTAAGATGGTGGATTGTGTCTCAGCTGGGTGCCATATTACTTCCTGTTTCACATTTAAACCTCTCAAGCCTGTTACTAATTGCTTGAGTATTGTGTTTGAGCTCCTGCTTGTATAGTCCTCTCGCTTGGAACTAGCTCTCCGGTTTGTTCCTCCTCCTTGCGGTTTACCCTGCTACCTCCTGTTGCCGACCCGGATTGCCTGACTACGTTCCTGTGCCGCCTGCCCTGACCCATTGCTCGTCTGACCTCGTCTCTGCTTCATCCTTCAATCCTGCATTGTTGCTACTGGTAACGGCTCCGCCTGCCTGGCTCTGCTTCATCCTTCTATCCTGCTACCTCCTGTTCAAGACTCCGATGCTTCCTGTGTTCAGGCCTTGTCCCTGCCATTGGATTCCAGCAGTATTCCTCTAGTATCGTGACACGCTAATTCACAACAATGGGGTACCATGGACAACCCCTTTAAGGTTGTTTCTTATCATTGTGCTTTTTCTGACCTGACATTTCTAGGCCATGATAAATTCTCACTTTCCCTAAATGTTTAGTATGAGAAGAAACACGATTTTCTGGTCTTCAGAAAACGTATGATTTATTCTCGAATTTACTATTTCACTCTTTTTTTTTTTTCTTACATGTTCCTCTTTTCTCAACGACTGAGGCACTCAACTGTTCAACCACAAGGACGGTGCAGGAAGCCAGAATGTGTGACTTCACCCTTGTGGGGTGTGACAGTTCGAGAATTAGAGCTTACCAGCAACAGGGTCCCACGCCACGTTAAGCTGAAGCCTCCTGAGACGGCGTCACCTCTATCTATTCAGAAGACAGTAGTGATGTTCATTACGTAGGGGAGTCACGGTACAGTAGACAATGGTAGAACGTGTGTGGCTCTCACTGCCTCATACTGTACACTAATACCCTACCTCAGTGCTGAACTATAGTCCACATCAAGTCCTGAAAGTCCACAGGCTGAATTACAGCTCAGAAGTCCTAACTAATACTGCTTGGTCTGAGAAGAATTCTGTTCTCAACCTTCAAGCCATCCACACCAGAAACAGGAAGTCCTCATCACCACATAACTATTAGTGGAAGCTGAAATGCTAATTAATGTGGCCACAGAAAGAACAATGTGTGTGCTTTCCGGGGTCCTATGACGAACACTGAGTTCCCTAATATATGCCCCAAATATCACTGCTATAATTAGATTCCTTACATCTACATTCAGGTTATACAGAAAAAAAGATATAATTGTTAATATAAATTATACACCTTACATACAGCTTTAGAGCTGTACTCACTATTCTGCTGGTACAGTCACTATGTACATACAGTATGTGGCGAAACCAACCTCGCCACTGGGTTTTGGAGAGGCCTGTTTATCAGCCTCTTGCCTCAGGATTATGGCCCATACTAACTTTTAAACCCCTGAACCTATTCAAGTGAATTTTGGATAGGTTTGTCCCCAAGTTATACTGTTTAAATTGATGTAAGTTATATGTATGGCCAATGTAAACTCACAAAGTTGTAACAATTTATAATAAGTGTAACTTGTCAGCTTGGGAGGAAAATGCTGGGTGTGTTTCTATTGTGCCATTGTCCCATTGTGTGTTTAAAGGGTGATGTCTGTCCTGTTGTCTGCACATGTGTATTGGTGACTTCTCTTTGTCTTGAGAGATAATTGGATTACGCCTCGGGTGTCTCCAGGGCAGAGAGGAGGAAACCATGATGCATTGTGGGGATGTATTGTCTCTTGGTATCCTACAGTGCTACATATCTGTCCTATGTCACAAGTCTTCATTCTGGTCCCCTAGGGGCGTGTACACCAGATGGGCTTGGTTGTTTTATACCTCCCTGTGGGCGGACCTGTAATTGCAACAACTGTAATAAAAAACAGGCTGGGTGTGCCAGCACCTCAGACCACTGCTTGACCCTCAACACGGAGCCTTGTCTCGTTATTGGGGGGATCCGCTGTATGCTGTTAGAGACTGATTGCCAGGAGTGTAAGCTGATTCCTGTTCGTCTGCTAACAGCTATTCGTGAGGTTCCAGTTTGGAGTGCTACTTTGTATCCAGTTCGGGAGGTTGGTGTCCTGCAGTAGCTGTGCCTGTCTCTCAGAAAAGGGGCATATCGCCTAAACGGATTTTAACCCCTTGTCTGCTGAAACGGTCCGTTACATTGGTGGCAGCAGTGGGATCGTTCCTACAGCCAGAAGGACAGCTACAGGAGACACCTTTTCTTTGGATTTTACAACTTAAGGGCAACGCATGTCTCAGTACAGCGACCCTAAAAGCACCAGGATGGAACCAGCAGTGGAGTACAGATACTCGGTGGAGGAATTTGACCGCATGATGTGGTTGCGGCTGAACTTCTTCGGACCCAATCCAGCTGAGAAATACGTGAAGTTCGTGAGGAGTCTAGTGTTCAAGACCCTACTATACCGGGCAGAAGGTGACAGTCAGCTGCCACGTTGGGTGGACCTCCACCGGAAGTTACAGTTGCGGGACAGAGAGAGCTCAGTCTCCCCTCCCCAGCGGCAGAGTGTCCAGCAGGGAATTGGGAGCCCAGTCTCCATTCCCCAGCGGCAGTGTGAATTGCAGGGAATTGGGAGCCCAGTCTCCATTCACCAGCGACAGTGGGAATTGCAGGGAATTGGGAGCCCAGTCTCCATTCACCAGCGGCAGTGTGAAGTGCAGGGAGAGGAGAGCAGCGTCCTCCCTCCCCAGCGGCAGGCTGAGTTACAGGGGGCAGAGGTAGTTGTTCCTGCCCCCCAGCAGCGGAGTGATATGCCGGGAAGGCAGTGTGAAGTGCAGGGAGAGGAGAGCAGCGTCCTCCCTCCCCAGCGGCAGGCTGAGTTACAGGGGGCAGAGGTAGTTGTTCCTGCCCCCCAGCAGCGGAGTGATATGCCGGGAAGGCAGTGTGAAGTGCAGGGAGAGGAGAGCAGCGTCCTCCCTCCCCAGCGGCAGGCTGAGTTACAGGGGGCAGAGGTAGTTGTTCCTGCCCCCCAGCAGCGGAGTGATATGCCGGGAAGGCAGTGTGAAGTGCAGGGAGAGGAGAGCAGCGTCCTCCCTCCCCAGCGGCAGGCTGAGTTACAGGGGCAGAGGTAGTTGTTCCTGCCCCCCAGCAGCAGCATGATTTTTTGGGAATTGGGAGCCCAGTCTCCATTCCTCAGCGGCCGTGTGGTTTATTGGGAATTGGGAGCCCAGTCTCCATTCCCCAGCGGCAGGCGGAGTTACAGGGAGCAGAGACAGTCGGTCCTGTCCCCCAGCGGCAGAGTGTCCAGCAGGGAATAGAGAGCCCAGTCTCCTTTCCCCAGCAGCAGGACACTGTATTGGGAGCGGAGACGGTCGGTTGCCCTCCCCAGCGGCTGGAAGTATGTATGGGAGAGGAGCTCGTTACCCCCTCCCCCCAGCGGCAGCTTAACGCACCAGGGGGAGACAGTAAGCCCCACAACAGTGCAGATGGGACCGTGGTCTCTGCACTTACAGCACAGGGGGTAGAGACAGTCGGTCTCCCCCTCCAACAACCAGACTCTATGCCAGGGAGCAACACAGAGACCGGGAGTACCAGCTTCCAACATAACCTTGGTGGACTCACTGGACAGAGACAGGCTACCAAATGCAACAGGTCCAGTATTGGGTTGTGGATGGGCTGCCAGACTAACTCAGGTACCAACTGGCGTGAGGTCAGGTATCTGGTTAGTCTTCCCTGGGGGGGGGGGAGATGTGTGGCGAAACCAACCTTGCCACTGGGTTTTGGAGAGGCCTGTTTATCAGCCTCTTGCCTCAGGATTATGGCCCATACTAACTTTTAAACCCCTGAACCTATTCAAGTGAATTTTGGATAGGTTTGTCCCCAAGTTATACTGTTTAAATTGATGTAAGTTATATGTATGGACAATGTAAACTCACAAAGTTGTAACAATTTATAATAAGTGTAACTTGTCAGCTTGGGAGGAAAATGCTGGGTGTGTTTCTATTGTGCCATTGTCCCATTGTGTGTTTAAAGGGTGATGTCTGTCCTGTTGTCTGCACATGTGTATTGGTGATTTCTCTTTGTCTTGAGAGATAATTGGATTACGCCTCGGGTGTCTCCAGGGCAGAGAGGAGGAAACAATGATGCATTGTGGGGATGTATTGTCTCTGTGTATCCTACAGTGCTGCATATCTGTCCTATGTCACAAGTCTTCATTCTGGTCCCCTAGTGGCGTGTACACCAGATGGGCTTGGTTGTTTTATACCTCCCTGTGGGCGGACCTGTAATTGCAACAACTGTAATAAAAAACAGGCTGGGTGTGCCAGCACCTCAGACCACTGCTTGACCCTCAACACGGAGCCTTGTCTCGTTATTGGGGGGATCCGCTGTATGCTGTTAGAGACTGATTGCCAGGAGTGTAAGCTGATTCCTGTTCGTCTGCTAGCAGCTATTCGTGAGGTTCCAGTTTGGAGTACTACTTTGTATCCAGTTCGGGAGGTTGGTGTCCTGCAGTAGCTGTGCCTGTCTCTCAGAAAAGGGGCATATCGCCTAAACGGATTTTAACCCCTTGTCTGCTGAAACGGTCCGTTACACAGTACATTACTTATCCTGTACGGATCCTGAGTTACAGCCTGTATTATACTCCAGAGCTGCACTCATTATTCTGCTGGTGCAGTCACTGTGTACATACATTACTTATCCTGTACGGATCCTGAGTTACATCCTATATTATACTCCAGAGCTGCACTCACTATTCTGCTGGTGCAGTCACTGTGTACATACATTACTTATCCTGTACGGATGCTGAGTTACATCCTGTATTATACTCCAGAGCTGCACTTATTATTCTGCTAGTGCAGTCACTGTGTACATGCATTACTTATCCTGTACGGATCCTGAGTTACATCCTATATTATACTCCAGAGCTGCACTCACTATTCTGCTGGTGCAGTCACTGTGTACATACATTACTTATCCTGTACTGATCCTGAGTTACATCCTGTATTATACTGCAGAGCTGCACTGACTATTCTGCTGGTGCAGTCACTGTGTACATACATTACTTATCCTGTACTGATCCTGAGTTACATCCTGTATTATACTCCAGAGCTGCACTGACTATTCTGCTGGTGCAGTCACTGTGTACATACATTACTTATAATGTACTGATCCTGAGTTACATCCTGTATTATACTCCAGAGCTGCACTCACTATTCTTGGCCGGTTCTCCCTTGGCAATGGGCCCCCACCGCACGCTTCGGTAATAATCCCTCCGCATCTACAACATACATAGTAACGTCCAGATGGGATAGTACGATAAGATATTTACAAAAAAACACAAAAAATTATTAATGTAATAAATTTTAGGACTCATAATAAACTTAATGATATAATACATCCCTATCTAGGAGAAGTACTATTGAGATTAACTTCTCTAACCTTTTATATGCAAAACCGCAACAATGCCGCACCGGTAGCAAATGGGACCCGATGCGTTTTTTATGCCAATCGGGAGAATTTTGAGCTACATCATTGCCTTATCTTTTTATTACTGTTTTTATCTTTTTTATGGTTTTTACTGTGAAGATGTATTTGATATGTACACGTATTTATTTATTTATGTTCATATGTCGATATTTAAGGTATCACTTACATATGGCAGATTTTTCCGATTATTTTGAACAATTATAAAGATGGATACCAAAATAACTGCCTGGTTCTGATAAAGAAGATCCAGACTAGATTTTTG
Organism: Bufo bufo; assembly: GCF_905171765.1. NCBI lineage: Eukaryota > Metazoa > Chordata > Amphibia > Anura > Bufonidae > Bufo > Bufo bufo. Next base: position 4,751,588 of record NC_053390.1, read on the forward strand.
TATGACATCGTTAACCCTATATAAGAGGGGCATTCTGGGGGGACTGATAACCACTGAGGAAGGGGTACTTTTATTACCCCGAAACGCGTCTGGTTTAAATCCCCCAAAGGAACACTTGTCAAGTGCGATTGAAACACAACCTATATCGAAGAACCCATATCGAAGTGCCTGTTCGATACCGTCTGCCGCGCGTTAGGTGGTTGAAACAAAGTTGCAATAAAGACCGCGAACAAGCGTTTAGGTCCACGTGCAAACAAGTCGCTGGCGTGGGAGTTCAGACAGGAGCAGCTCATAAGACCAAGGTCAACTACACCACAAGACCACCGTCTACAGCGATATTTGGGACCAGCTACATCGTATGGTAAGACTGTTCTAATATTTATGCTGGCATAAGATTTTCGAGATCACATAGTGAATTGCTTCAGCGGGATGCCGCTGATACTTCATCATAGCAGGAAGCCGCTGATACTTCATCATAGTGGGAAGCCGCTGATACTTCATCATAGCTCTAAGCCGCTGATACTTCATCATAGCGGTACGCCGCTGATACTTCCTCATAGCTCTAAGCCGCTGATACTTCATCATAGCGGTACGCCGCTGATACTTCATCATAGCGGTACGCCGCTGATACTTCCTCATAGCTCTAAGCCGCTGATACTTCATCATAGCGGGACGCCGCTGATACTTCATCATAGCGGGATGCCGCTATCATTGCTCATGATGGAGAAAAATTTGATACAAGTTTAAGTTGGAACGAAAGTTTTACCAAGTAACCTATATTCAAATTTATATCGATTTCAATTGTCATTCGAATTAATATCGATCTGAAGGATTTTTTCATTGGATTAAAAGACAGTACCTTTGTTCCAAAACATTTTACTGGGTATCCATCTAGATCCTATGGACATATCCCATTAGGTGTATTTACACTGTCTTTGGTTGCTGCTATATGCTAGTGCTACCTACTGCACATTCTAGTTTGCTGCTATATGACATTGATTCTATGCACTTCATGTACATCTATCTATTTTAATTACACCTCCTGTTGTGGTACTTATATGGTATTATTGTTGTATTATACACTGCTGGTGTATTGTTCTAGCTGATTTTATTACCCAGCATTATTGCGGTTCTATCAGTCTACCCATACTTGGGGTAAGACTAGGTTTTATTTATTCTAATAAATTCAGTATTGGTTTGGATATCTGAGATTGCCCAGTTTCCTTTGTTACCATTTGCTATTCATTTTTGAGTGGACTGATGAGCACCTCCCATGGTCTCTGATTGCTCCAGTGCGCCACATTATTACTATTTCTAGTTACGAATTCTAGTTACTAATTCATCACAAATTGCTATAATTCATGTATACCTGTACGTAGCTAAGGGAATGTATGGAGTGGACTGCTGCAGTAGTGAGCCCACTTCATACGTGGCGGGTGCTGGCTATATCATACTGCCGAACACCGTTGTTTAACCCCTCAGATGCTGTGATCAACATGATTGCGGCATTTGTGAGGTAAGGCAGAGTGAATCAGCTCTCTCTGCCTTCTGATCGGACACTTGCAGTGAAATCGTGGGGCTCCGATTGGTTGCCATGGCAGCCTGGATGCTGCCATGGTAACCTCCCTGCTGTGCTGTGCACGAGGCACAGGGAGCTCATCAAAATGCTATTCACCCTAATAGATCCCAGGATCGAGCCCCCTAATGGGATTAAAAGTTGTCACTGTAAAAGTAAAAAAAAAAAAAAGTTAAATGTTTAAATCAACCCCCTTTCCCAATGTTATATATTGTAAGGGATTGCTCTCTCAAGCAGGACGACGATGACAGACCTCTCATCAGACAGTGGGCACTTCAGTAGTACAGTATCATCCCAGTTATAGCATCACTAAGAGAGGTGAGGTTCCAGCACAACAAAGCGTAAAACAAAACCTGCCCGTCTGGGCTCTAACTAATACACAGGTGATTCCTCTCTCACCTATAGATTCCTGTTCAAACCAGGGAAGTTCAGGCTGCACACACCTCACGGTCAGCCAGTCTCCAGGATCTGACCACACAGGTCAAATTTCCAGCAACATCTCCCCCAGACTGACAGCCTGAGATCTGTTTTATTCCCCAGTGATGATCCCAGAAAGCCTCACCTGTGATCACCTCAGGCTATAGCGAATACCTATAGTGAAAGGGTGTTGACTGGGAGGTCCAACTGCCAATCCCACCTCTCAGTCCAAATAAAATCCAGCCCATGACATCTAAACAAGACAGCTTCCCGGATTTCATCTATCTCACCAGCTGAGGAAGCTGGGTGAGATACATACGTCCTCCACCACTTTACCGTACACATCACCACAATATAAATAAATATTATTATTATTACATAAAAATATATAAACAAAAAAAATATATATTATTATTGCCGCATTCAAAAATGTCAGAACTATTAAAATAGTAATAGAAATTTTGCCGTAATGGCTGTTAGAAAGTGATGTAAGAATAAGGACATTATATCATTTTTAGAGTAAAGTGATACCAAAACCCAAAAACTTATATTTTTTTTCAATTTAACCCAACAAAGATTTTTTTTCCCACCATTTTCCAATAACAGACATGGTAAATTGAATGCTCCTCTGAAAGGGAATTTGTGACCAGGTTTCATTGCCATGTACAATAAACTACCTTCTTTCCTGCTGTGGTCTTCTTTTATCGTTTCATGGTGTCATTTTGATAAAAAAAAATGCGTTTTTTATGATATGCAAATGTTACAAAACTGTTATTTACCCTGTTAGTCTGAATGGATGAAGCACATGGTGAGAACAATGGATGGCGGCCATTTTAACTCACAGACACTGTTATGACTTTTCTACACGGTGCCATCTTGCCTGTATTTGGTGCACAGAGACATCATTCAGTAGTTTGAAACTACAAACCAGGGGACACATTTATTAGTGACTATTTTCTGTATAACTTGTATATTTTCGGTGTAACTGGCATAAAACTGTATCTTCCAAACTACTGAACGGATGTGGGTGAATTTTGGATATGTGGTTCACCCAGATCCCCCGGTTCCGAGGATTATTATGGGGTTATTGCATGTTTTGGGGTTCCTGTGATATGTTTTATAAAACTGTATTTCTCTGCCTGTGATAATTATATTAGCCATTGTATTCAGTAATCTTATCACAGGCAGAGAGGAGGATTTTGTGTGGGAGTGTCTGTGTTTATTGTACGGATTGATTGGTTGTATTTCAAACCCCTGTGGGCCGTACTATGTTTGTGGATTGTAAATAAAAGAGGCGGTATGCCCCAGGACAGTCAGTCCTAGCTTGACCGCCAAATCGCAGCCTCGCCTCGTTTTGTGGGGGAAAGATTATCCTAACTGTAAAATAGCTAGTGGGATTGTTCTACATTTACAGGATCCTTCTGGATATCGAGACGAAGCGGCTCCTCTCTCTCTCCCTAAACAGAGATCCAGACTATCCAAGCGGTCCAGCTTCCAGCTAGCCTGGGCGTAACCGTAACATTTGGTGGCAGCGGTGGGATTGTCCTGGATTTCCTAGGAGAGGTACTGAACGGATGGAGAGCGCTTACGAAAAATTTAAACGTGCGACCCTGAAGGATTTACTCGAAAGCAGAGGGGGGGGGGAACGCCAGCAACCGTCCGAGAAGGGAACTGATCGCAGAATTAACCGAACTGGATCAGGGCTTCACGATGGCAGAAACCCTGACCACGAGTAGTGACGAAAAGACCAGGATTGTTCGGGAGAGACTCTCGCTATACGGGCCGAACCCACCTATGGAACTGGTGCAGCAGTTGATGGCTGAAGCGGACGAGTATATACGGAAGGCTCGAGCCCACGAACTCAGCCTAGTGACCGCACACCACAATGCCGAAGCACTGCAGGTAATCGTTCCTGTCGAAAACGCCGGGAGGCCAAAGATACCCTATGCGGCTTTTAGACCCTTCCTAGAAAGCGAGACAGGAATCGATGAATATTTGGCGGACTTCGAAAGGCAATGTGCCCTGCACCAGATTCCCAACAGAGAGTGGCCCACGATATTGTCTGGGAAACTATCCGGGCGAGCCCTGGAAGCATTTCGGACTCTGGGCGCTGAGGAAGTGACACAGTATACGCTGGTCAAAGAGACACTGTTGCGGCGGTACGCTCTAACTCCTGACACGTATCGCCGACAATTTCGTAGCACGAAAAAGAAGCCTAACGATACACATATGGAATGGGCGCACCGAATGCGGAGAGCGGCAAATCACTGGATGAGCAGAAGTAAAGCTGTGACTGGTGAGGAAATTTTACAATTATTTCTCTTAGAACATTTTTATAACGGCATGGAGCAGCAGGGGAAGGAATGGCTGCGAGACCGACGACCTTCTACCTTAGAAGAAGCAGCCAAATTGGCCGATGAACATTACGACTCCCATCTACATGAACCCACGAACTACCGAACCCCAGCACGGGTCGAACACAAAGATGTTTACCGTAGGTCGTCACGTACCGAATTCCGAGCCCTGGTGCCCGCGGGGCCCGTACGGTACTCAGGACCACCGAATAACAACTCTGATCGTCCCAGACCGACCTGCTACCGATGCAAGCAACCAGGGCACCTCATTCCTAGCTGCCCCCTTAATGCACACCAGACCCCCCGGAATTATAATTAACCCTCTGGGTCATCTCGTCCTGCCCGGGCGCTCTGTGTTCACCAAGAGGCCCCTATGGAGGAATATTTGTGACCACTTCACGAAGCAGATCCTGTATATGCTGCTTCGGATAACCGCCAGCACCATCGGCAGAAGGTATGGCTCGAGGGGCGATCTACCGAGGGGTTAAGAGACACGGGGGCTACCATTACACTGGTCCAGAGCCATTTGGTGGCGGAGCACAAGCGATCAGGGCATACTGTAGCCGTTAGAGTGGCGGGGGGGATGTGTACAAAATTCAGACCACTAAAGTACATCTTGATTGGGGAGCGGGAAAGGGGGCCTTGAACTTGGGCGTAATGGATCATTTACCTGCCGAAGTACTACTGGGCAACGATTTGGGCCCCATGACTTCTGCCTATGCTCCAGTATACAACAACGAGGCGAACCCAGTGACTACCCGAGCCCAAGCCAGAACGGAGCAAGAACTCTAACCAGTGCGGGAGACACAATTAAGACCTACCCCGACCTTGACTGACCCGTTAGGTCCCATACCCTGGGACACCCCAGATGCTTTCGAGACAGAGTCTAAGACTGACCTGACATTACAAAAGTACCAGGAACGAGCAGAGACCGGAGGGAGCGGGTCAGATAACGAAACCTTTTTATGGGAAAAGGGAAAGCTATATCGCTTGACGGAAAAAAGTGGGCAGCATAGGCGACAGCTGGTAGTGCCCCACAAATACAGTCGAGAAATACTCAAGATAGGACACGACATTCCCTTGGCAGGCCACCTAGCTGTAACCTGCACACTACACCGCATTACTCACACGTTCTTTTGGCCAGGGGTACACGCTGATGTTAGGACTTATTGTAATACCTGCGATGTGTGTCAACGAGTAGGGAGGAGAGGCGATCACCCTAAAGCTCATCTAGTAAATATGCCTATTGTGGAGGAACCTTTCAGCAGGGTTGCTATTGACCTAGTGGGACCGCTGGCTACCCCTAGTCCCTCCGGTAAGCGCTACATTCTTACCATAGTGGACTACGCTACCAGGTACCCGGAAGCTGTCGCCCTATCCAACATCCAAGCGGATACGGTAGCGAATGCGCTGGTGCAGGTGTTCTTCCGGGTAGGATTTCCGAAAGAAATCCTGTCCGACCGAGGCACCCAATTTACTGCAGAATTGACTCAGCAACTCTGGCAGGTTTGCAAAATTAAGTCCCTCCTGAGCTCTCCATACCACCCCCAGACGAACGGACTTTGTGAGAGGTTCAACGGGACCCTCAAACAAATGCTCAAGACGTTTACTCAGGAATACCGAGACTGGGAGCGTTTTCTGCCGCACCTCCTATTTGCTTATCGGGAGGTGCCCCAGGAAACGATCGGGTTCTCTCCCTTCGAGTTGCTCTACGGAAGAAAGGTACAGGGACCCCTAAACCTGATCCGGGAGCACTGGGAGGGAGAGATGGAGACTGACGGAGTCCCCATTGTGCCATACATGCTGGAACTCAGGGACCGAATAGAGCAATTAGCCAAATCAGTGCAGGCTAACCTCCAATCGGCCCAGAGAAGACAGAAGGTATGGTACGATCGGGGGGCCCGAAAGAGAATCTTTACCATAGGGAAAAAGGTGTTAGTGCTTAAGCCAGTTAAGACAGACAAATTGCAGGCGTCCTGGCAGGGCCCCTACCAGATAGTGGATAAAAGGGGAGACACCACTTACGTAATAGCTAGCTGCCATGACAGCAATCTTAGAAAGACATTCCATGTGAACATGCTCAAGGAATATCTTGAGCGGCCGGAGAACGTGACGGCCGTATGCTGTCCCCCTCAGGAAGACCGCAACAGTCTACCCATTCCAGATCTGTTAGAAAAGAGTCCCCATGCAGATATAGTAGCCCAGGTCAAGATAGGGGACCGACTTAGCCCCACTGAAAGGGAGCAGCTTAACCAACTCCTGCAGTCCAAAAGCCCCACTTTCTCCCAGAAGCCAGGGTACACTACCTTAACCACCCACCAGGTAGATACCTCGGGACAAGCTCCTTTACGCCAGGCTCCTTACCGAATCCCCGAGGCAGTTAGGACAGGGATGAAGAAGGAGATCGATGAGATGCTCCAACTCAGGGTAATTGTGCCCTCCGATAGTCCCTGGGCTTCCCCAGTGGTCCTGGTGACCAAGAAAGATGGTACAACCCGGTTTTGCGTAGACTATCGGAGGCTCAATGAAAAGACAGTGACGGACGCTTACCCTATGCCCAGGGTAGACGAGCTACTCGATCGTATAGCCAGGGGAAATTATCTGACCACCATCGACCTCTGCAAGGGTTACTGGCAGATTCCCCTGGCCCAGGAGGCTATCCCCAAGTCGGCATTTGTCACCCCGTTCGGCTTATATCATTTTAAGGTAATGCCGTTTGGGATGAAGAATGCCCCAGCTACATTCCAGCGCTTGGTCGATAGGCTCCTGGATGGCTTCCAGAGTTTTGCTTGGGAGGACCACTTAGCTCACGTAGGAATGGTTCTGGATCAGATCCGGGCTGCTGGCCTGACTCTGAAGCCAGAAAAATGCCACTTTGGGATGGCCGAGGTACAGTACCTGGGTCACCGGGTGGGGTGTGGGAAACAGCGACCAGAGCCGGCCAAGATAGAAGCTGTCGCCAATTGGCCCACCCCCACCACTAAGACTCAGGTCCTAGCATTCCTGGGCACAGCAGGGTACTACAGATGGTTTGTACCAGACTACAGCACACTTGCCAAACCCCTGACTGACCTGACCAAGAAAAACTTACCTCGACAGGTCCTGTGGTCTCCCCACTGTGAAACGGCTTTCCAAGCTCTCAAAAATGCTCTTGTTAACGCTCCTGTCTTGGCGGCCCCAGCCCTTAACAAACGTTTTATCGTCCATACAGACGCTTCCATGTTCGGGCTGGGAGCTGTCCTCAGCCAAGTAGGCGAAGACGAGGGGAGCACCCAGTTGCCTACATCAGCCGTAAGCTCCTGCCACGCGAAGTCAGCTTTGCAGCGGTAGAAAAAGAGTGTTTGGCTTTGGTGTGGACACTAAAGAAATTGACTCCCTATTTGTATGTACAAGAGTTCACTCTGGTTACAGACCATAACCCCTTGGTGTGGCTAAACCGGGTCTCTGGGGATAACGGCAGACTTTTACGTTGGAGTTTATCGTTACAACCCTTCAACTTCACCATTACCTACAGACCTGGGAAACAGAATGGCAATGCCGACGGGTTGTCCAGACAAACAGACCTCAGCCCAGCATAACCAGCGGTCTGGACAGCCTTAGTCTGCCCCGAAAAGGGGTCAGACAGTGTCTTCCAGAGTGTTCCACAAAAAGGGAGCACTGTTACAAAACTGTTATTTACCCTGTTAGTCTGAATGGATGAAGCACATGGTGAGAACAATGGATGGCGGCCATTTTAACTCACAGACACTGTTCTGACTTTTCAACACGGTGCTATCTTGCCTGTATTTGGTGCACAGAGACATCATTCAGTAGTTTGAAACTACCAAACAGGGGATACATTTATTAGTGACTATTTTCTGTATAACTATTTTCGGTGTAACTGGCATAAAACTGTATCTTCCAAACTACTGAATGGATGTGGGTGAATTTTGGATATGTGGTTCACCCAGATCCCCCGGTTCCGAGGATATACTTGTTATGGGGTTATTGCATGGTTTGGGGTTCCTGTGATATGTTTTATAAAACTGTATTTCTCTGCCTATGATAATTATATTTGCCATTGTATTCAGTAATCTTATCACAGGCAGAGAGGAGGATTGGGAGTGTCTGTGTTTATTGTACGGATTGATTGGTTGTATTTCAAACCCCTGTGGGCAGTACTATGTTTGTGGATTGTAAATAAAAGAGGCAGTATGCCCCAGGACAGGCAGTCCGAGCTTGACCCTCAAATCGCAGCCTCGCCTCGTTTTGTGGGGGAAAGATTATCCTAGCTGTAAAATAGCTAGTGGGATTGTTCTACATTTACAGGATCCTTCTGGATATCGAGACGAAGCGGCTCCTCTCTCTCTCCCTAAACAGAGATCCAGACTATCCAAGCGGTCCAGCTTCCAGCTAGCCTGGGAGTAACCGTAACAGCAAATGAACCTCCAAGGTGCCCAGAGGGCGTTATTCTTCTTCTCTTGAGCCCAGTAATGCTCCCCTGCAGTGCCCAGCCCAAGCACGCCTCCTCATCAAGAAATATCCTCCGATCGCCAAGGTGAATGGCGCCGCCCCCTCCGCTACGTCACCAAATCATTCCAGCTACGGCCCTGGCTTCTTCCTTTCGGCCGCCGGAAATCTCACGCAGGCGCAGTACCGCCGACTGCCTGCGCCTGTGCGATCATAAAGCTCCTGAGGGCAACAGCCTTAAAGTGTCACTGGGCATGCGCTTTCTCTGTAAAGTTTGGATTTGGAGAGAAAGTCTATTGAAGTGAATATTACCTTGGTCTTTGACATCCTATTGATACAACCAAAATAATCATCAAAAAGACGAGAAACAATGTGTGGAAATATACTCAATATTACCAAAAAACCAGAAACACACATGTATAATCATGACATATTTTATTAAATGACATCATAAAAGACAACATATACATATGAATAATTGAAGGTATGAATAAATATATAGCAGCAATGCAGTAAGCGCTGCGAATAAGCAGCTCCCCAGTAGGTACACAAGGTAAAAAAATCCCTCCTCGGAAATAATCATTATGGCTTAACGGCACATTGCATGAAAAGACATAAAAGGACTCCTCAAAGACCAAAGGAGGAAGTCCATTCCAAATGGTACAGGTAAAAACCACAAGGGTTAAATAAGCCAAAAAAGGGTGGAGGAGATATACCTGTTTCCGCCAAATACTGATTGAGGGTGCTATTGCTATATACCTGCTTCCACAAAATACATATTGAGGGGTGCCATATACCTCCTTCCACCAAATACTGATTGAGGGCTGTGATACATCTTTTTCCATAAATACTGCTCTCCTCTAGGGACTTTGTCACAGGGTCATTTAGAAAATGACAGGCAGAGGAAGAGGCAGGCCGTTCCGCAGGGGTGGTAGTGGTCGGGCAGGTGCACCAGGCCGGAGCCTAAATGGGAAGTTGGAGAAGTTGCGTGCGATAACTTCAAAGGGCGCACCAGAGTTGGTTGAGTGGCTCACTCAGCCTTCTGCTTCTGCACCCTCCTCATCCTCTGTATCTGCACCCTCCTCATCCTCTCTATCTGCACCCTCCTCATCCTCTCTATCTGCACCCTCCTCACTCTCTGCTGTGTGCACCCCAAAGACACCACCACCATATCCCCTCCACTTGAGTCAGAGGAATTATTTTCCCATCCATTCCCAGACCTTACCGATGCTCAGCCATTCTTGGCATCGGATGAGGAAGAGGAGGTAGCAACAGCCGCCACCCAGCGGTCTGACGACAGTACCCAGATCAGCCAAGGAGGGTGGTCTCCGCTGTTGCTGCCTACTCCGAGATCTCTAATGTCAGTGGTGGTGAAGGTGACGATGATGACATGTCGATGGACGTCACATGGGTGCCCACAAGAGAGGAAGAGGAGGGGAGTTCAGAGGGAGAGATGGAGCAGCAGATAGGGAGGAGAATCAGGAGCAGCAGGCAGAACTCGCAGTGCACAGGATGCAAAAAGCAGACTGCAAATATATCTGGAGCGAGCCATCCACCATGCACGGTCACATCTGGCGCTCCCAGGACGCCGGCACATGGCTCCGCAGTGTGGGCTTTTTCAAAGTGTCAGCTGCTGACAATAGTGTTGCCATCTGTAGTCTGTGCTGTCAATACATAACACCCAGTTAAAGGGGTTATCCGAGTGAAAAAATAAATAAAACCTCTTAAAACCCATCAGGATATACATATAATTTGTCCACCTTTTCATGGCTGTGTCATTGCTGTGTTCACCTGCTGAGGGGGCGTGTAACAACAAAGCCTGAGCTCTGCCTCATGAATATTTCTGGGGGTGAACAACCTGACCTTCCCCGCCCCCTGCTCTGCACCACACACGATCATCTCCTAGCTCACACTGGAGCTGCCTGCCGGATCCGCCGATCAGTGTGACAACTGACAGCATTTGTAGATGGATCCGGGTGCGGATCTGTCTACAAATGCATTGCAAGAACGGATCAGTCTATCCGCTTGTCATCCAGATGGACGGATCCGTCTGGCAGTCTTTTTCACACTTTTCATGGTCTGCGCATCCAATTTTGGATGCAGCAATAATAATATAGTTTGTTTTTTTGTTTATATATTTTTATGTAATAATAATAATATTTATTTATATTGTGGTGATGTGTACGGTAAAGTGGTGGAGGACGTATGTATCTCACCCAGCTTCCTCAGCTGGTGAGATAGATGAAGTCCGGGAAGCTGCACTTACTTCAGCAGAGATAGTTGCTGGAGCTGTCTTGTTTAGATGTCATGGGCTGGATTTTATTTGGACTGAGAGGTGGGATTGGCAGTTGGACCTCCCAGTCAACACCCTTTCACTATAGGTATTCGCTATAGCCTGAGGTGATCACAGGTGAGGCTTTCTGGGATCATCACTGGGGAATAAAACAGATCTCAGGCTGTCAGTCTGGGGGAGATGTTGCTGGAAATCTGACCTGTGTGGTCAGATCCTGGAGAGTGGCTGACCGTGAGGTGTGTGCAGCCTGAACTTCCCTGGTTTGAACAGGAATCTATAGGTGAGAGAGGAATCACCTGTGTATTAGTTAGAGCCCAGACGGGCAGGTTTTGTTTTACGCTTTGTTGTGCTGGAAACTCACCTCTCTTAGTGATGCTATAACTGGGATGATGCTGTACTACTGAAGTGCCCACTGTCTGATGAGAGGTCTGTCATCGTCGTCCTGCTTGAGAGAGCAATCCCTTACAATATATAACATTGGGAAAGGGGGTTGATTTAAACTTTTAACTTTTATTTTTTACTTTTACAGTGACAACTTTTAATCCCATTAGGGGGCTCGATCCTGGGATCTATTAGGGTGAATAGCATTTTGACGAGCTCCCTGTGCCTCGTGCACAGCACAGCAGGGAGGTTACCATGGCAGCTATGGGAAGCCTCACAAGCATCCAGGCTGCCATGGCAACCAATCGGAGCCCCACGATTTCACTGCAAGTGTCCGATCAGAAGGCAGAGAGAGCTGCTCGCCGGATCACTCTGCTGCAAGTGTGAAAGTAGACTTAGTCCTGCAACCTCTCACCGTGCACTGCCGTGCTGCGCCAGAGCTCTGCGGCAGTCCAGCGGCACGGCCAAATAGCGGCAGGGAGAATCTTACAGGGTGAACAGCATGTCGGATACGTCCTGCCGCTAGTGTGAAAATACCCTTACACTAGTGTGAAAGTACCATAAGCAGTATCTGTATCTAAGCAATATCTATATTATTCTAATATATATTCAATATGGATATTGCTTAGATAAATATATATATTGGTGGCAGATATGGACTATATATAGCTATCAATAAATATGATGGACAATTATATATGTATTTTTCCCAGGGGGTGGTAACTGTAGAATGTGCAGTTGTGGAGGGTAACATGGCTGTAAGTACGATCCCCAGACGCAGAGGGGATCACATAACTATTAGCCCAGTGAGTGCAGGAGGGATAAGCATACCCTGCTGCCGGAGAAGAGATCGCCTCGGCTCTGGTACGTACCGCACATGAGCGATCGCATACCATCGCCGAGGCAGTGTGAGAAGAGCTGGAGAGGGAACCAGAGGCTCTGACGTCTCGTTTACAGAGCCGGGCCACTCCCTCAAGCAGGGAGAAGCCTGTAAACGAGACGTCAGCGCCAGAGCCGGCTTGATGACATCGGGGGTCACATGACATAAGGAATTCACATAAGTTAACTGGCCAAATGGAGAAAGATAGATAATGTAAGTGATTTAAAGAATGGTTTAATAGAATATAATAACAGTAATTAGAATAAATATATTTAAATCGGATAAGGGTACTTTCACACTTGCGTTTTTCTTTTCCGGCATAGAGTTCCGTCACAGGGGCTCTATACCAGAAAAGAACTGATTAGGTATGTCCCCATGCATTCTGAATGGAGAGTAATCCGTTCAGTTTGCATCAGGATGTCTTCAGTTCAGTCGTTTTGACTGATCAGGCAAAAGAGAAAACCGCAGCATGCTACGGTTTTATCTCCGGCGGAAAAAAACTGAAGACTTGCCTGAATGCCGAATCCGGCATTTTTTCCCATAGGAATGTATTAGTGCCGAAACCGTCCTTTCGGTCTGCGCATGCGCAGACTGAAAAAAAGGTGAGAAAAATAAATGCCGGATCCGCTTTGCCAGATGACACCGGAAAGACGGATCCGGCATTTTAATGCATTTTTTTTCGACTGATCAGGCATTTTTAAGACTGATAAGGATCCTGATCAGTCTTAATAATGCCATCAGTTGGCATACATTTTGCCTGATCCGGCAGGCAGTTCCAGCGACGGAACTGCTTGCCGGATCTCTCTGCCGCAAGTGTGAAAGTATCCTAACCCCTTTAAGTCCTTTCCTAGGTTGCTAATATAACTTATATGTTTATACAGCTAAACCTGCCAATAACCTTTATACAGTTCCTATGTTTGTGTGTTAAAGACAAAATCAGAGTTATTTACAGTGACTTCATGTTTTTGATGTCATATAACTGTTATATATTGTGTTCACAGAAGCAGAAAAGATAATATGCCTTTAAGAATCATTATATAATGTGAGGTAAGCTCAATGACACAGCAGAAACAACAGAAAGCATAGAATTAAACTGTCGTTGTTGGGCAGGAGTTTTGACCAATCACAGCCAGCCTCACACACAGCAAAAGTTTTTGACCAATCACAGCCATCCTCACATACAGCCTGTGTGGGAAATTCCCCTAGCAGGAGCTGCTAGAATCATTACACCAGAGGAGAAACAGACATTCACTCCACTAAGAGCTGTGATTCATGGAAGCAGAGAGGCCAAAATAGGTATTTAAAACAGTTGTTATATAATGTTCCTACTGTTAATATAGTGATTAGAACTGTATACTGAACTTGTTATATGTGTGTTTATTAACAGTTCCACCAACTACAAAGTTCACAATCCAAATACAAATTCGATATTGCAATCCAAATTGCCTACAACCATATCAGATCATGCTCCACCAATCTGCAAATAGTTACTGCATACTGCAAATTGCGACCAAATTCAGCAAGTAGAACTATTAATTAGACCTCTCAGAGAGATCATGAAGTGCTTGAATAACTTAAAGTGAGAGTACAGATACTGAAGAGAGAAATATATCCACCATTTTATGTTGAATGACAAGATTGAACACACCGCCATTTTGTGATATCTTTTCAACACGTGTTATGTACATGGACTATCTGCTGCGGAGGCGGCAGTGTTATATATGAATAAAAGTTGAAGTTAATAAAGAAGTTATTTCAAGCATTTGGTGTGCTCTTTACACCTACTGTTTCCATAGAACAGAAGAGGAATTACAGAGTAACAGACAGTCTGATTAGACTAAAAGTCAGAGATATAGAAATTCCTCTAATGCCACAGCGCAAAAGGCACTTCATAGTGCTGTACCTGCCACACGACTGCCTTAATAAGGCACTTGGCCTCCCATCACTGAGCCCAGTGGGAGCAACACCGTCAGAACCCACCAAGCCACACTCCCGGCACTCCACATCCTGCCTTTTCTCCTTCTCTTGCTCTTCTCTCCTCCCACTTGTCTTCCACTCCACCTTCCACTGTGCCATCATCACGTTCACCGTGGCCCAAATGTTCGAGCGTAAAAAGATGATGACGCCGGATAATCCTCTGGCCCAACGGCTGACCGCTGGCTTGTCAGATCTGCTAGCCTGCCAACTACTGCCATATAAATTAGTGGACTCAAAGGACTTTAGAAAATTTGTGGCCATTGGCACACCGCAATGCATGGTCCCCGGAAGGAAATATTTCTCCCAGAAGGGCATCCCGGAGCTATATGGCCACGTTCAGAGGCAAGTTAATATATCTCTGGCACACAGTGTCGGTGCCAAGGTATATCTGACCACAGACACGTGGTCTAGCAAACATGAGCTCTAGCAAACACGAGCAGAGAAGGTACATAACTTTTACTGCCCACTGGGTGAACCTTCTGACGGCCATCAAGCATGTAACCCGTGGAACCCTTGTGGATTTGGTGTTACCGCCATGGATTGCATGCAGGCCTGCCTCTTCTTCTCCTCCTACTCCATCCTCCGTCTACTCCTTGGCTGACTCCTTCTTTTCCACTGCTACTGCCTCTTCTGCTGCACCCTCCAAGCTCCACAGAACCTATTGAAACGTGCCAGGTGAGACATTGCCATGCTGTGTTGCGGTGGTTATGCCTGGAAGCCAAGAGCCACACCGGTCCTGCACTGCTTTCAGCTCTGCGGTCACAGGCCGATCAGTGACTAACCCCACTTAATTTGACAGTTGGTAAAGTGTTGTGCGACAACGGTGCCAATCTGCTGAGCACACTGAAACTGGGCAAAATGACACACGTGCCATGCATGGCACACGTCCTGAACTTAGTCCTGCAGCGATTCATTGCCAAATACCGCAGGGTCCAGGACGTCTAGCGGCAGGCCAGGAAA
This sequence comes from Bufo bufo, assembly GCF_905171765.1. Lineage (NCBI taxonomy): Eukaryota > Metazoa > Chordata > Amphibia > Anura > Bufonidae > Bufo > Bufo bufo. Next base: position 4,766,875 of record NC_053390.1, read on the forward strand.
ATCTCTGGCCATTTTAGAAGATCTTACATGGCCATGGTTCGCCTTGCTGATGTTCAGCGGCGACACCACCTGTCCGTCAGACGTCTGATTTGTGACTGCCCGACGCGCTGGAACTCCACCTTGTATATGCTTGATAGGTTGCTCCAGCAGCAACGTGCCGTTAATGACTACCTGTACAAACTCTGCAGCAGGACAGGTTCTGGGGAGCTTGGTTTCTTTTCACCGCGCCAGTGGCTGCTCATGTGCCACACATACAGACTTCTGCGGCCATTTGATGAGATCACCAAAATGGTCAGTCGCAGCCAGGGCGCCATCAGTGACATCGTACCTTACGCCTTCTTTCTGGAGCATGCATTGCGTCGTGTCATTGATCAAGTCGTCGAGGAGCAGGAGCTGGAAGATGAGGAAGTCGCAATGCTGAATGAATTCCCAGGGGGGGCTACTCCATCTGAGAGAAGTCAGCAGGAGTCTGAAGAGGAGTCAGAGGAGGATGGTGGCTGGGGGGAGGAGGAGGGGCAAGAAGAGCAGGCTTTAAACTTTTCTGTGATCCCTGGTGTTGTCCGTGGCTGGGGGGAGAAGACAGAGGACGACATTCTCCTGGGCGATGAGCAGGAGCCAGGGCGCTCCACCGCTTCCAATTTAGTGCAAATGGGGGCCTTCATGCTCCAGTTTTTAAAGAGGGACCCCCGTATAAAAAGCATAAAGGTCAAGGACCTGTACTGGGTGGCAATGTACTTAGTCCCCCGTTACAAACACAAAATGGCGGACATCTTACCACCATCACAGAGGGCTGGCAGAATGCAGCATTTCCAGGCCTTGCTGCGAGAGATGCTGCATTCTGTTGTTGCGGGCGCTGGCAGAGGAATTTCCACCCACAGAGAAACAGTTTCAAGAACCAATCCTACAGCGTCTGCAAGAAGAGGGCGGTTTGAAGATGTGTTGGTCACTTAGGATATGAGATCATTCTTGCAGCCAACCCATCGACAGCCGCCCTCCAGATCCAGCCTCAGGGAATGTCTAGAATTACAGGTGTCCGACTACATCGGGTTAACGGCCGATGTGGACGCTCTGAGTAGCAAGGAACCCCTTGACTACTGGGTGTGCAGGCTTGACCTGTGGCCAGAGCTGGCACAATTTGCCATGGAACTCTTGGCTTGCCCCTCCTCGAGTGTCCTGTCCGAAATGACGTTCAGCGCAGCAGGGGTGATCATGACCGATAAGCGCACTCGCCTAGTTCACGTCAGTGTTTATAAAGCTATTTTTAAAAATGAATGATGCATGGATCTCGGAGGAATTCAACACCTGTGACGACCACGTGTAATTGAATTTCCTCATGACAGCCCACAAATATCCGCCACCACACAAAACAAAGAATTGTTCTTGCCTTATGAATATACAGCGGCATAAAAGGCCTTTTATGTCAGGTGAATGCCTAATTTTTGGGGCCTGTACTGGCCGACAGTTACATATTTATCCTGTGACCGCCTAGTGTACCTCCAGCCACAGAATACACAGTTCTTTGCTGTCAGGTGAATGCCTATTGGCTAATTTTTGGGGCCTGTACTGGCCGACAGTTACATTTTTTATCTCTAGCCACATAATCACACCCCTGTCTCACTTCTCTGCCTCTCATTATGGTGGCGTATGAACCGCATTTACCATAAGGACCTTCTAATGTCACAGGGTCATGTGACTGTGCCTCCTACCCAGTACTGTGCCCCTCACCCTGTACTGTGCCCCCTTATACCCTGCATTGTGCCCTCTTACCACACCCTGTGCAGTGCCCCTAGTCATTCCCTGTACTGGTCCCCCTTATACCCTTTTATCCGTTTACAGTATGGCAGTGTTATCCTGTCAATGTATGGTGGTGGTATCCGGTCACTGTATGGCGGTGTTATCTGGTCACTGTATGGTGGTGATATCCAATAACTGTATGGCCATACCTGTATCCCTTTCCTTGCCCACGCCATCCTTTTTTAGACCTGGCATGAGCGAGAAAAATATGCAGATTGCGGTGCTAAGGACCTTTGCGCCACAATCTGTGTCAGAAATACGCCTAACATAGATGTATTTCTATATAATAAATGACCCCCTAATTGTATTATTATTCGGGGGTAGGGCTAATATCTTTATATTATATAAATTCTAGTGTATTATACTGTGCCCTGTATTTCCCAGTAGATAAATGATCCTTGGGAGACACAGTCCTCATCCCTGCCCACCAGGACCAGGTAGCGCTCTGTTAGTACATGGCGGCCTCCCCTCTCCGCTCCGCTGTGTACTGGGGCTTATTCTGACACTAGGGCTCGGTTCACATCCTATTTTTGCCATCTATTTAATGCATAGCAAAAATGTATGCATTAACAGATGCCTCAGAATGATGCCGTACAGTGGCGTCCGTTCACCATACAGTTCCATGGTAGAATTTTTTTTTATGTTAACGTATGTATTTTTTTTATGGACTTGGCAGGATACAAAAACGTGGAGTGCTGCACATTTGTATACATCAAACAGAGAGAAAATAAAATTCTTCTAGGCTCCAACAGGGCAAATTTTTGAGAGTTTCCCTTTAAGACACATAAAAATGATTAAAATACATATTTTTTGTTGGAATTTTTTGCCAATGAACCCCCTCTGGTATATCACTGTCCATGTTGTGGGACTACTTATGCACTTCTAGTAAGTGTTTGCTGGCTGCAAATTTGACCTGAAGGTTTTTCAGGTTCGTCTGCCATTAAAGTGAATGGGGCCCGTCGCGAACGCACGGTTTGAGATCATTTGATCGAAAACGCACGTTTGCGAATCGTCCCGGCCGATATTCATCCATCACTATTCTGGAGAGCTTTGCCATACCCTCTCCAGCACTGGATCGGCCAGGTGTCTACTGGTAATGCCCTTAAGATGGTCGAGGGGGGTTCTTTTGGGAGGGGAACAGTAAAACCCCGGAAATCTCCACCCCAGACCCGGCGGCTGGTGCCAGCAAAGCCCACCAGAGATGTATCCCCTTGCAGACCCAGCTCCAATGGTCTGCTGGCGGTGTCAGGAGTGTGGCAACATAAGGGCCGACTGTCCCCATTGAGCAAACCCATGGATATTAACTATGGCTACCATCACTCATTGTATGCCAGGAAGCTGTGTGCAACAGGTACTCCCGAGACTATAGACAATAGCCACCTGTGCCAGGTGGAAGTCGGAGACACTCTGGTGGGAATCTGGTGTCCATGGAAAGAGCTGCCCTTGTGCTGCCCACCGAGTATACTGGGGTTGTGTGCATCCATGGAGACTTAAAGGACTATCCCACCGCCCTGGTGTCTCTGTCCACGGTGGCCGGCAGGTGGACTCACGAGGTAGACGTCGTCACCAATTTACATTATGAACTTATAATTGGAAGAGACTTCCCGGATTTCCCGGCACTGTGGCCTGATACGAAAGTTACCGAAACCCGTGAGACAGGTGTAACCCCAGTAGAGTGGCCTAGCTCAGGGGAAAAGCCGGAACCCTAGGAACCTGAGACTGTAGGGGTGGCCGCCACTGCGGTGGAGGAGGGGGAGGCAACCCCGCTGAGTGTAATGGTGGGACACGTGAAGGATTTCCCGCCGGGTCCGGAGTTGGCAGACCTCAACATCTCCGTGGAAAATTTCGGTACAGCACAGCACCGGGACTCAACGCTATCTCGGGCCTGGGAAAATGTTGTAACCGGGGGCCGAGTCGATGTTTCTCCGTTTTGTGGTTCACCAGAAGATGCTGTATCGGGTAAAGCATATTGAACAGCTGGTGGTGCCCTAGGCGTATCACAAGCTCGTGTTGGAGCTAGCCCACCAACATGTTCTTTGTAGACACCTGGGATGGCAGAAAACGCCAGACCGGATTCTACAGCGGTTTTACTGGCCCAGTGTGTTGAGAGAGGTGGAAGAATATTGTAAGTCTTGCCCAACCTGACAGATAACTAGCCCCCAGGCACATTTCCGTAGTCCCCAGGTACCTCTCCTGATTATCGTGGTTCCATTCGAGCAAATTGTTATGGATCTCATAGGCCCAGTACCGAAGTCCTCTAGAGGGCACCAACACATCTTGGTCGTCCTAGACTATGCCACTCGGTACCCGAAGGTGATGCCCCTGCGACATACATCGGCCAAACTCATAGCTAAGGAGTTAATGGAGATGTTTTCCCGAGTGGGACTACCTAAAGAGGTTTTGACCGACCAGGGGACCCATTTTATGTCAAAGGTTATGAGGGAACTCTGTAAGTTACTGCACATAAAACAGCTACGGACGTCCGTTTATCATCCGCAAACGGACGGCCTGGTAGAGAGATTTAATCAAACATTAAAAAACATGTTAAAAAGAGTGGAGTCTAAGGATGGGACCTTCTTCTGCCCTATCCCATGTTCGCAGTGCGAGAGGTGCCCCTCTACTGGGTTCTCGCCCTTCGAACTACTGTATGGCGACATTCTTGAGGTCTGTTGGACATAGCCAAAGAGGCGTGGGAACAACAACCCACACCGCACAAAAGAGTTGTCGAGTACGTCACCCAGATGCAAGAGCGGATGGAGACAGTGTTGCCTCTTGCTAGGGAGTATATGGAGGCAGCTCAGTGAGCCCAGAGTCGGGTCTATAATCAGCAGGCTCGGTTCCGGATCTTTAACCCGGGAGATTGGGTTTTGGTTCTGGTACTGACAGTAGACAGTAAGTTCCTGGCTAGGTGGCAGGGACCTTACAAAGTACTCAAAAAAGTTGGTGAGGTAAACTACAAGGTACACCAGCCAGGGTGGTGAAAGCCGGAGCAGGTGTACCATGTGAATTTACTTAAACCTTGGAAAGATAGGGAGACCAGTATAGATGACAGCCCGCGGCCGAGTTTTCTAAGGGTAGAGTTTCCAGCCCCACGGTCTGATACAAGGGAAGCGGTTGCCACAGTGAAGATTGCTGACAGCCTTTCCTCTAAACAGACTCAGGAGGCCAGGGAACGCCTCTGTGTTAGAATATACTGGCGGATCTGAGTTTTCACGATCGTGAAAACTCAGATCTGAAAAAGCTAATACTATTATTTTCCGTTATAACCATGTTATAACAGAAAATAATAAAGTGAAGTTCGGGTCCCCATTGACTTCAATGGGGTTCGGGTCCAAGTTCGGATCAAGTTCGGGTCCCGAACCCAAACTTTTTTTTAAAAGTTTGGCTGAACTCCCCGAACCCGAACATCTAGGTGTTCGCTCAACTCTAATGATGATGTCATCCAGGCCAAAAGGCAAAATAGTGGCCCAGCCATGAAGGGGGGAGAGTGGTAACAGCATGAGGAGTCCACAGAGTGGCCTTATAACATAGTGGTGAGGTGGAAGCAGCATGAGGAGACCACAGAGTGGCACAATGACAATAAACGCTTTTAGCGCAAATAACACCAAATGTGAACAGCGTCTATTTTTCTCATATTGTACTGAACTGACAATAAATGTTTTTAGTGCAAATAACACCAAATGTGAACAGTGTCTATTTTTCTCGTATTGTACTGAACTGATAAGAAACGCTTTTAGTGCAGATAACACCAAATGTGAACAGCGTCTATTTTTCTCGTATTGTACTTGTCACGACCATGGTCATGGTCGTGACTCCTAAACCGCATGCTGTTGCCTGCGGTCTCGTGTGGTTGTTTCAACCACAGGTGAGGGCCGCTTGTATGTTGCCTCACTTGTGGTTGCCGTTGGCAACATGTTCTTATGATGTACTTGGCAGCTTGCTGCAATCTGCATGCGGTTGCACCTGGCAACCTGTCTTTGTAGGTGTGCCTTTTTATAGGTTTGGTGTGCACGAGGTTTGTGTGTGTGCACTGACATTTTCCCTTCACTTGTGGCTGCCCAAGGCAACGTGTTATTGTGTACATGTGGTGGCAGTGTCTCGGCCTTCTGGCTGACTCCCAGGACACGGTTGCCATGCATGTCGTTGCCTGCGGTAACAGCTGCAGTGTAATTAAGTTGCGGTCTTCCCTTCCCTGGTGTGAGAAGGGTTAATTCCCTTCCTAGACTGTGAGCACTGGGTGTGTCTGTGTGGGTGTGGCTACATGGGCCTATATAGCCTCTGCTGAGAGCAGTAGTCAGAGGGGTACTTCAGCCATGGTCTGCTGGAGTCATCCTCCTACCTCATACCATCTGCCAGTGAGGGCCACCCTTGTGGTCATAGCAAATGTTATGTGATGTTTAGTCAATGTTGTTTTCCTTTTGTTATTTAATGCAGCTATGGATCTGGGTTCCTGTGTGTGTATGTGTGTTGGCTGTGTCCTTTTAAGTATGGTGTGGACGTCAGCGTGTCAGCACAGGGATCCAGTCAGCAAGGCTGTGGCAGGTAGGTGGAACTAGTGCAGTTCACCTGCCATATCCATAGGTCTGTTTTTGTACCCCTTTTCCTTGCAGCTTGACCAGTGAGACTCCTGTTCCTCCGTGTCCAGGAGGAACGGGCTGTCTACCCAGCTCCTAGCTCAGGGATCGGCGGAGGGTCAGTAGGGATCTGAGGTTCCTGAGCATGAGCCCTCCTACCTTCAAGGTCGGCTCATGCAGCTAGGAGTCAGGGTCAGATTAGGGAAGCTCTAGGAGGTGACCTGCTCCCTATTTCTGTCGTCCTGGCCGAGCAGCCACTAACATCTTCTGGCATCGAACGGCTGAGGGTTTCCCCCATCCTCAGCCATGACAGTACTGAACTGACAATAAATGTTTTTAGTGCAAATAACACCAAATGTTAACAGTGTCTATTTTTCTCATATTGTACTATAATAGGGCACTAAACGCTTTCCCTATATATACAGTGCCTTGCAAAAGTATTCACCCCCTTGACTTTTCTCATATTTTGTTACATTACGGCCTTAAGTTCAATGTTTTGTTAATCTGAATTGTATGTGATGGATCAGGACACAATAGTCTAAGTCGGTGAAGTGAAATGAGAAAAATATATAAATAAAACTATTGTTTAGAAATAGAAAACAGAAATTTGTCCTGTGCGTATGTGTTCACCCCCTTTGTTAGGAAGCCTATACAAATCTCTGGTGCAACCAATTACCTTTAGAAGTCACATAATTAGTGACATGATGTCACCTGTGTGCAATCTAAGTGTCACATCATCTGTCATTACATATACACACCTTTTTTGAAAGGCCCCAGAGACTGCAACACCTAAGCAAGAGGCATCACTAACCAAACACTGCCATGAAGACCAAGGAACTCTCCAAACAAGTAAGGGACAATGTTGTTGAGAAGTACAAGTCAGGGTTAGGTTATAAAAAAATATCCAAATCTTTGATGATCCCCAGGAGCACCATCAAATCTATTATAACCAAATGGAAAGAACATGGCACAACAGCAAACCTGCCAAGAGACGGCCGCCCACCAAAACTGACGGACCGGGCAAGCGCCCGACGGATTAGGCAGGGTGCTTAGGGACTGGTGGTCCCACCCTTCCCAATCCCCATGGTCATGTGGGTCGTCTGGCCCCTATAATGGTGCTGGTCAGCATGGGGCTAATGCTGAAATGTTCCTTGTTGATGGTGTCATGAGGGGTGGAGACGGGGTGTTAACCCCTCCCTCTCAGGAGGTTACATAGCTCTTACACCAGCCTCAGAGCTTCCTCTTGTCCGTGGAAGCCAAGTTTGGTAGGTACTGACTGGCTCTGTCCACTCCAAGATGATCGCAAGGGATGCTTCCCTTAGGGATGCCCTTCTGGCGAGATACTCTGAGGGGGGAGAGGGCTGGCTGCATTCATTTTTGAGCAGCTTCAGCTCCCCTCAGCCCTCCTCCTCCTCCTCTGCTTCTGCTGCTTTGAGTGATACGGTGCTGCCGCAGTCTACAGGCAGCTCCGTTGCTTCAAAAGGGGGCCGGCGGTCCGCATGGCGTACTCGCCCTCCCGCCCGTTTAGGTCACAACCCGCAATGCCCTCTGCTCGTTCCCGGGCCGCCCGCACTCACCCTAGCTCCCTAGTCGGCGCATGCGCCGCTCCGTTTGGCCGGCATGTTAGAGATGTGCTTCAGTGTGCTTTAGCCTCGCCCCTTCGACTTCTTCCGAACTAGGCAGCGTGTGGCTGGTGAGTTTTGTCAATGAAATGGGTGCGCATGGCAGTTCAGCGGCCCATGAATACCTCCCGACCCCCCCTCCTTCCCAGCCCACAGCGCCAGCAGTTGTTTTGGGCGATAGCCAGAGGGGACTAGATGTTGCCCCCATGGCTATAGATGGTGGCTAGGGCCAGGTTGGGGCAGCTAGTGTACATCTGGACCCCCTATTGTTGTCAACTTCCCCCCACCGCCACCCCACCCCCCCAGCTCCCATTGCTAGATCTCGCTACCGTCGTAATTCTCGCAGGCGCCGGTCCCGTCACCATTCCAGGGTTTCCGGGAGAAGTAGGCGTTCCAGGTCCTCTAGATGGCGCTCTCCGTCATCTTCGGATGGATTGACGGGCACATCTGGCTGGACGTCATGTCCTAAGCGCAAGAGGCAGGTGCCTAGTCATACATCCAGGGCTCCCAGCCTGACACCAACAGTGGAAACCCGGGTTGAGGTCGCGGAACCCGGTCCTTCCTCAGCGTCGGCAACTGTAGCACCTGGTGAGTACCAATATACCGGGGCATGGGAGGCGGGTGGGGTTCGTGTTGATTTGGAATCAACGCTGAAAGCATTGCTAGATAAGTTGTCTTCTTCTCCAACCCCTCCTCCTTCTCAGAAACTCGCTCCAGTTTTGACGGGGGACCATAAGGACTCCTTCTTTTGTGGGGTTAGCCCTCTGGGATACCATGTGGACGATACAGTAAAAGACAAAATCTGGTCCAACCAATATATTGATATTTGGTCATTGATATCGGTGGACCAGCATACAATAGACAAGGAGAGGCGTTTTTCTGATAAGCCGTTTGAACATAAACCAAGGGTATCCAAGACCATGAATAACTGGTTGCAAGCTTTCTCGGTCTTAGGCCTCATGCACACGTGTTTTTTCACTGTCAGTGATTTGGCTTCAGTGGTCCGTGTCCGATTTTGCTTCAGTTGTGTTTCCTTGTGTCTTCCTTTTTTTTTGTCTGACAGGGGGAAAAAAAGGAAGGTTAATGAAAAGTGTAATTTTATTGCACCAAGGTCTTGTAGAAAAAAACGGACACGGACGCGGACACGGATGACATACCAGTTGTGCATCCGTTTTTTTTGACGGACCCATTGACTTGAATGGGTCCGTCCTCCGTTTTCCACTGACAAGAATAGGATAGGTTATATTTTTTTGACGGACTGGAATCACGGATCACGGACGCGGAGAAAAAACTGAGGACTATCAGTTTTTTTTCACAGCTCCAAAGAAATGAATGGGACCTCCGCTAAACTGTGAAAAATGACGGAACGGACGCAGATGCACACAACGGTTGTGTGCATGAGGCCTTAGGTTGTATCATGGGTCAGCGCCACCCTGACCGTTGCTCGGAATTGTTCGTCTATCTGGACACGATTTATAGCGCTTACAGAGCCCATGGCGGTAGCGCTTGGTGGAGATATGATGAGGAATTCCGTCGGCGCTTACCGTTACACCCTGAGGTGGGTTGGGGGTTAAGGCCACTGATGTTTATCTTCGCCTCATGATGTCTCAGAGGCAGACTCCCTTTTCAGGTGCGGCCACTGGTCCTGGAGCATCTTCCACGCAGGGACCAGTAGCTGTTCGCCGCCCAGGGGCATGCTGGCTCTTTAATGAGGGACATTGTAAGTATGTAGGGTTGTGCAAATACAAGCATGAATGCTCGGCCTGCAGTGGCAACCACGCTGCAAACCGATGCACTCGCCCCCCAGTTAAACACTTTAAGCAGCCCAGCGCAGGCGATCCCAAGGACCCCGGTGAGCGTAGTCGAGATGTCCCCTTGGCTAGACATCTACCCTAATAAGCCGGCTGCCTCTCAGCTTCGCTTTGGTTTCACATTTGGCTTCTTTATACCATTTATGTTGAGCAGGTTCCCAGTGTTCTGATAATCTACGGTCTGCTAGGGAGCTTCCCGAAGTCCTCCTGGAGAAGTTGGGTAAGGAAGTTTCTTTGGGTAGAATTAAGGGGCCATTTCCGTCTATACCTTTTCCTAACTTAAGGGTATCGCCTTTGGGGGTGGTTCCCAAGAAGGAGCCGGGTAAGTTTCGCCTCATACACCACCTGTCCTACCCTAAGGGTTCATCGGTGAATGATGCCACTCTTCCTGAAGATGCTTCTGTGTCTTATGTCTCTTTTGATCGGGCGGTAGCGTTGGTTAGGGAGGCGGGAAAAGGCGCTCTCCTGGCTAAGTCAGACATTGAATCAGCCTTTAGACTTCTCCCGGTCCACCCTGATTGTCATCACCTTCTAAGAATGTTCTTTTGAGGGCCGGTTTTATTATGACACATGTCTCCCCATGGGGTGTTCCATCTCCTGTCACTTTTTTGAAATGTTTGGGTGTTTCTTGGAGTGGGTTGTTAGGTATGAGGCCATTTCCTCGTCAGTCATTCATTATCTGGATGACTTTTTGTTTGTTTCTCCAGGTTCGGGGGATGATTTCCTTACCCTCCTGAACATACACTGCGTGCAGAATTATTAGGCAAATTAGTATTTTGACCACATCATCCTCTTTATGCATGTTGTCTTACTCCAAGCTGTATAGGCTCGAAAGCCTACTACCAATTAAGCATATTAGGTGGTGTGCATCTCTGTAATGAGAAGGGGTGTGGTCTAATGACATCAACACCCTATATTAGGTGTGCATAATTATTAGGCAACTTCCTTTCCTTTGGCAAAATGGGTCAAAAGAAGGACTTGACAGGCTCAGAAAAGTCAAAAATAGTGAGATATCTTGCAGAGGGATGCAGCACTCCTAAAATTGCAAAGCTTCTGAAGCGTGATCATCGAACAATCAAGCGTTTCATTCAAAATAGTCAACAGGGTTGCAAGAAGCGTGTGGAAAAACCAAGGCGCAAAATAACTGCCCATGAACTGAGAAAAGTCAAGCGTGCAGCTGCCAAGATGCCACTTGCCACCAGTTTGGCCATATTTCAGAGCTGCAACATCACTGGAGTGCCCAAAAGCACAAGGTAAGAAAGGCTGAAAGACGACCACCACTGAACAAGACACACAAGCTGAAACGTCAAGACTGGGCCAAGAAATATCTCAAGACTGATTTTTCTAAGGTTTTATGGACTGATGAAATGAGAGTGAGTCTTGATGGGCCAGATGGATGGGCCCGTGGCTGGATTGGTAAAGGGCAGAGAGCTCCAGTCCGACTCAGACGCCAGCAAGGTGGAGGTGGAGTACTGGTTTGGGCTGGTATCATCAAAGATGAGCTTGTGGGGCCTTTTCGGGTTGAGGATGGAGTCAAGCTCAACTCCCAGTCCTACTGCCAGTTTCTGGAAGACACCTTCTTCAAGCAGTGGTACAGGAAGAAGTCTGCATCCTTCAAGAAAAACATGATTTTCATGCAGGACAATGCTCCATCACACGCGTCCAAGTACTCCACAGCGTGGCTGGCAAGAAAGGGTATAAAAGAAGAAAATCTAATGACATGGCCTCCTTGTTCACCTGATCTGAACCCCATTGAGAACCTGTGGTCCATCATCAAATGTGAGATTTACAAGGAGGGAAAACAGTACACCTCTCTGAACAGTGTCTGGGAGGCTGTGGTTGCTGCTGCACGCAATGTTGATGGTGAACAGATCAAAACACTGACAGAATCCATGGATGGCAGGCTTTTGAGTGTCCTTGCAAAGAAAGGTGGCTATATTGGTCACTGATTTGTTTTTGTTTTGTTTTTGAATGTCAGAAATGTATATTTGTGAATGTTGAGATGTTATATTGGTTTCACTGGTAAAAAAAAAAAATTGAAATGGGTATATATTTGTTTTTTGTTAAGTTGCCTAATAATTCTGCACAGTAATAGTCACCTGCACACACAGATATCCCCCTAAAATAGCTAAAACTAAAAACAAACTAAAAACTACTTCCAAAAATATTCAGCTTTGATATTAATGAGTTTTTTGGGTTCATTGAGAACATGGTTGTTGTTCAATAATAAAAATAATCCTCAAAAATACAACTTGCCTAATAATTCTGCACTCCCTGTATTCTTAGTGCGTATGGCTAGGTTCGGGGTTCCCATATCAGTCGGTAAAACGGAAGGTCATTGATTCCGTTGAGATGTTTTTCTGATTTCCCCACGAGAAGATCTGTAAGCTGCAGTATTTAATTGAAGGTTTCCTTGCAGCTCGGAAGGTTACCCTTCAACACCTACAGTTGTTGTTGGGTCTGCTTTGTTTCGCTTGTCGAGTAATGCCCATGGGCCATGTTTTTTCCAGGCGCCTGTCGCTAGCTACCCGTGGGGCTAAGTCCCCAGATCACCGTATTCGCATCACAAGGTCGCTCAAGGCTGACTTGGGTGTTTGGCAGGCATTTCTCCATTCCTATAATGGGCACACGTGTGTTATCTCTGAGGAGGTCCCAAACTCAGTTCTGTCTCTTTTTTCGGATGCATCCGGTTCTTGTGGTTTTGGGACCATTTTAGGTAAGGAATGGTGTTCTTCTCCTTGGCCGGATTTGTGGCGCTCCCTGGGTCTTTGTAAAAATTTGACGTTACTGGAATTATTCCCAATTGTGGTAGCAGTTGAGATTTGGGGGGCGAAAACTTGCGGACCACCACGTGTGTTTTTAGTCTGACAACCTGGGGGTAGTTCACTGTATTAACCGTTTGTCTGCCTCTTCTTTACTGGTGATTGCGCTTTTGCAACAATTAGTTTTGCGCTGTTTGGAGCATAATATTTATTTCAGGGCCCGCCATGTTCCAGATGTTGATAACAGAATTGCTGACGCCCTTTCCTGTTTTCATTGGCAGGTTTTTCGGGAGCTGCTTCCAGAGGCGGAGCAAGCCGGGGAGGAATGTCCACAGCACCTATGGCGTTTGGTAGTCAGCAGCTGATGTCCCTTATCAGTTCGTCGGTGGCTCCGGTGACTTGGCAGGCTCACTGTAAGGCCTGGGCTGATTGGATGTCTGGGGTTGGTTCGAGAGATGTGGCTGCACAGGACGGCTTGGAAGTGACGGTTGAGTGGTTGCTCAAGTTGAGCTCTATGGGTGTGTTGGCGCCAGTGGCTCAGTGCCGGTTGTCCGGAGTAGCCTTCCACTTCCTACTATGTGGTTGGCCTGATGTCAAAATAACATTTCATTGTTAGGCAGGGTTTGAAAGGTTGGAGAAAGGAATATGTTGTTAGGGACTGCAGGCGTCCCATCTCGTTCAGCCTGTTATGCAGGCTGGTCGAAGTTTGTCCGGGTGTGTGCGTTTCGCCTTTTAAGGCCGCCTTGTTCCCCGCCTGTTTTAGTTTGGCTTTTTTCGCTGCCCTCCGGGTGGGCGAGTTGCTCCCTCCCTTTGGTAGTAGGCCGGGGAGTTTGCTATTTCAGGATGTAGTTCTCGGTAATGGAGCAATCAGAGTTTTGGTTCGCAGATTGGCACGGATGATGTTGCAGATAGCTGGAAGTTAAGGATAAACATCCGACTGGCTTGATCCCAAACTAAGGAGCATAAAGGTGACCCCTATAAAACCCTAAGAGCTCACCCTGACTGCTAAGCACATACAAGGGTCTCAGAGGTAGACGATTGCATGCCCTCGTACCTAGATTGTGTGACACCTGAAAACCCTATAATAGTGAGGGGACACGATCACTGGCTCCCTGCACTTAATACGGAGGGAGTCAGGGTCATCTAGATTCAAGCCAGCAAGGAAACACAATACATGAAAGGACTTATCTGAACAAGCAGCAACAGAAGTCTCCAGCAGTGAACACATCAATCCAGAAAGTAGTATAAACCGCAAAGTGAGGCAGTATGGGAGGGAATATAAAGGAAAGAGGATTAGTCTAAATAGGTGACACCTGGGAGAAGGAAATGAGATGACAAAGTGAAACCAAAACAAAGAACATCATGCAAGAGGTAGAAAAGGACGTCTGTCAGACCTTCTCACAGAAGTGGCGGTGACAGTATCCCTCTACGGGTGGACTCCGGACACTCAGAACCCACCTTCTCAGGATGAGACCTATGGAAAGCCTTGATGAGAAGAGTGGCCTTAATGTCCGCCACTGGGACCCACATCCTCTCCTCAGGACCATAACCCTCCCAATGAACAAGGTATTGGAGAGAACCGCAGATAATGCGAGAATCCACAATCCTAGAGACCTGGAATTCAAGATTACCATCAACAAAAATCGGAGGAGGAGGCAAAGAGGAGGGTACAGTGGGTTGGACATAAGGTTTTAATAGGGACCTATGAAATACATTATGGATCTTCCAAGTCTGAGGAAGATCAAGACGGAAGGCAACGGGATTGATGACGGACAAGATCTTGTAAGGCCCAATAAACTTAGGATCCAACTTCCAGGAAGGAACCTTCAGTTTGATATTCTTTGTAGACAACCACACCAGATCACCCACATTCAGGTCCGGACCAGGCACGCGTCTCTTAGCCGCCACACGCCTATATCTCTCACTCATCCTCTTCAGATTACCCTGAATCTTTTGCCAAATAAATGACAAAGACGAGGAAAATCTCTCCTCATTAGGTAAACCAGAAGACCCCTCTCCAGAGAATGTCCCAAACTGTGGATGAAACCCATATGCACCAAAAAATGGTGACTTATCAGAGGACTCCTGGCGACGGTTATTTAAAGCAAACTCAGCAAGGGACAAAAAAGAATACCAATCCTCCTGATTCTCCGCCACAAAACAGCGCAGATGTGTCTCCAGATTCTGATTGACGCGCTCTGTCTGACCATTCTTCTGCGTGTGAAAAGCAAAAGAAAATGACAACTGAATCCCCAAGTGAGAACAGAAGGCCTTCCAGAATCTGGAAACAAATTGCGTGCCCCTATCAGAAACAATGTCTGAAGGAATGCCATGCAATTTAACAATGTGATCAACAAACGCTTGCGCCAACGTCTTGGCATTGGGTAACCCAGGAAAGGGAATGAAATGCGCCATTTTGCTAAAACGGTCGACTACCACCAGAATTACAGTCTTCCCCGAGGAACGAGGTAGGTCCGTAATGAAGTCCATGGACAGATGTGTCCAAGGACGGGAAGGAATGGGTAACGGGAGTAGAGAACCCGATGGCCGTGAATGAGGGACCTTGGCACGAGTGCAGGTCTCGCAGGCTGCCACAAAACCCTCAACCGTCTTACGAAGAGCCGGCCACCAGAATCTTCGAGCAATGAGATCTACTGTGGCTCTACTCTCCGGGTGCCCAGCAAGGACAGTATCGTGGTGCTCCTTAAAATCTTTGTGTCGTAAAGCAAGAGGCACAAACAACCTCCCAGGAAGACAAAGATCAGGAGCCTCTGCCTGGGCTGCCTGAACCTCTGCCTCCAAATCAGGATAAAGAGCAGAGACGACCACCCCTTTAGTCAAAATGGGACCCGGGTCTTCAAAGTTCCCCCCTCCCGGAAAACAACGTGACAGGGCATCAGCCTTCACATTTTTAACCCCAGGGCGGAACGTGACAACAAAATTAAACCTAGAAAAGAATAAACTGCAAAGAAAAAGGGGTCTGTCAGCACATCCCAATGCACAGGGGCACGTTGCTATGGCTGAGAACAAGACTGTTAAACAAAAAAAGCAATGCAACAGCTCACTGCAAATCAAATAAAGTACAAAATTGCATCCTAATAGCAAATGCTGAACTAATAAGTTAGAGATACTTAGCAAATCATTTTGTACAAAATTATTTGAGCCCGCCTGCCGAACGTCAAGGCAATCTCTAGTTAGACGGGTTCCTAACACTAAATATACCTGTTATGTGCCATAGCGGCTATCATAAAATTCAGAAAGTGTAGGTTCCACTTACATGCCGGATCCGCCTGAATTTCCGTCATTTTCGGTGCCAAAATGGCCTCCATTACATCCAGGGAAAGCAGTTACCAGCATGCACGCCGGGCCCACTCCACCCCACCCCTGGCGCCACATGGTCACCAAGGACTGCAATGAGAGTCCACACACTATCTCTCTCCTGGTGCCAGATGGCCTCAGTGAGTGGGGGGGAGCAGGCCAAGCTAAATACTAACACTGATTAAAATCAACCTGTGGGACAGACGAGCTGGAGGGAGTGCACGACTGGGGAGGCAGCCACACCTCCAGTACAAACTGCAAAGAAAAGGGGGTCAGTCAGCACATCCCAATGCGCAGGGGCACGTTGCTATGGCACCAGGAGAGAGATAGTGTGTGGACTCTCATTGCAGTCCTTGGTGACCATGTGGCGCCAGGGGTGGGGTGGAGTGGGCTTGGCGTGCATGCTGGTAACTGCTTTCCCTGGATGTAATGGAGGCCATTTTGGCACCGAAAATGACGGAAATTCAGGCGGATCCGGCATGTAAGTGGAACCTACACTTTCTGAATTTTATGATAGCCGCTATGGCACATAACAGGTATATTTAGTGTTAGGAACCCGTCTAACTAGAGATTGCCTTGACGTTCGGCAGGCGGGCTCAAATAATTTTGTACAAAATGATTTGCTAAGTATCTCTAACTTATTAGTTCAGCATTTGCTATTAGGATGCAATTTTGTACTTTATTTGATTTGCAGTGAGCTGTTGCATTGCTTTTTTTGTTTAATAGAAAAGAATAAAGACCATCTGGCCTTCTTGGGTTCAGACGCTTGGCTGATTCCAAGTAGGCCAGATTCTTATGGTCGGTAAACACGGTAATAGGGTGTCTGGCTCCCTCTAGCCAATGGCGCCATTCCTCAAAAGCTAATTTGATGGCCAACAACTCCCTATCTCCCACATCGTAATTTTTCTCTGTGGAGGAGAGTTTCCTTGAGAAAAAGGCACACGGTCGCCATTTGGCAGGAGAGGGACCCTGAGATAAGACCGCACCCACACCCACCTCAGAAGCGTCCACCTCAACAATAAAAGGTAGAAAGACATCAGGTTGTACCAAAATGGGAGCGGAAGCAAAACTCTCTTTGATACTAGAAAAGGCCTTAAGCGCATCTACCGACCAGGAGGAAAAATCTACCCCCTTTTTAGTCATATCAGTGAGTGGCTTAACAACAGAGGAATAATTCAAAATGAACTTTCTGTAATAATTGGCAAAACCCAAAAACCGCATCAGCGCCTTCTGATTCTCAGGAAGCTCCCAATCAAGCACAGCGCGGACTTCTCAGGGTCCATACGAAAACCAGAAGCGGAGAGAAGAAAACCAAGAAACTGGAAAAACACACATTTTTCCAGTTTAGCGTACAATTTATTCTCCCGCAGAATGAGCAAGACCTGACGTAGGTTGTCCCTATGAGTTTTGAAATCAGGAGAAAAAATCTAAATGTCATCTAGATACACCAGGACAAATTTCCCCATTAAATGATAAAAAATGCTGTTCACAAAATGTTGGAAGACGGCCGGAGCATTCATCAAACCAAAGGGCATAACCAAATTCTCGAAATGACCCTCAGTGGTATTGAAGGCTGTCTTCCATTCGTTTCCTTCTCTGACCCTGACCAGGTTGTATGCCCCTCTTAAATCCAACTTAGAAAAAACTTTAGCCCCAACAATCTGGTTAAACAGGTCCGGGATCAGAGGAAGCGGATATGGGTCACGAATTGTGATACTGTTCAGCTCCCTGAAATCCAGACAAGGTCTTAAAGAACCATCTTTTTTCTTAACAAAAAAAAAAACAGCGGCAACAGGTGACTTCGAGGGTCGGATGTGTCCCTTTCTCAGGCTCTCAGAGATATAAGCACGCATAGCGACTCTTTCAGGTTGGGAGAGATTGTATAAACGTGTTTTTGGCAGCTTGGCGCCTGGGATGAGATTAATAGGGCAATCGTACTCCCGGTGAGGGGGCAGCTCCTGGACACCACTCTCGGAAAACACATCCGAAAATTCAGAGAGAAAAGATGGCACAGTCTTGCTAGAAACCTCTGAAAGAGACGCCGTGAGGCAAATCTCTCTGCAAAAGTCACTCCAACCATGTATTTGCCTTGCTTGCCAATCAATGGTGGGGTTATGTTTAGTGAGCCAGGGTAGCCCTAACACTAGAGAAGTAGGTAATCCGCTTAGGACGACACATGACACATCCTCAACATGAGCATCACCCACAGTCAAACGGATATTGTGAACTATGCCCTTTAACGATCTTTGAGAAAGTGGAGCGGAATCGATAGCAAAAACAGGTATATCCTTTCCCAAAGTGCATACCTGGAAACCATGCGTTATAGCAAATTAATTATCAATGAGATTGACAGCTGCTCCACTATCTACAAAAATCTCACAAACAATGGTCTTGCTATCTAGCGCCACCCTGGCAGGTAGGAGAAAACGGGAACTACAAGCAAACGGCAAACCTTCAATTTCCGCATCAAACTTGCCAATAGTAGCAAATGGAAAGTTTTTAGAGGTTTTTTTTCTTTTTGCTTCTATATTAAAACAAAATCACAGAAATATTGTGGCAAATATGCGGGAACTGCTCAAACCCCAAACACTGTAGTGTGTTTTTCATTGGGGGAGCAGTCCCACCGCATGTGGACCGCAGCAAACGACTATCCCCAGGAAGCTTGGCTGTGAGCTGGATTTCATCACCTTCAGACCTTGTTCACACCATAGTTAGCGTAGTGGTAGGACCCCTTGCCATGCTGAGTGACCGTGACGTGGTAGATGATGGGCTCCGATATTTTCCTGACAGGAATATATTGGCAAAAGTCTCAGCTTTTAATATCTGCATTTATGACTAGCCAGTATAGTCAGTGGCATATCCGTTTGGTACATTTTTTTCTGTGATTTATATGATTATATTTTCATCCGCACAATGCTTCGGTTTGTGTGGGATGCCTTTGTGGTGCATGTGGACCGCGCCGACATCCTCCATTGTATGCATTTTTTTGCTGGGGATAGTAGTTTGCTGCGGTCCACATGCGGTGGGACTGCTCCCCCAATGAAAAACACGCTACAGTGTTTGGGGTTTGAGCAGTTCCCCCATATTTGCCACAATATTTCTGTGATTTTGTTTTGTTTTATATGTAGTGTATGTGCCTTTACCTGGCATTTAAACACTCCTTTGCACCTGGTAACTTCCATCACATGGACTGATATGGGTGTGGCTCACAGTCTGGCTTTGTTCACATTGCACTAGTTGTCCTGCTAGGCGGTTGTGTGGAAGCTTGGCTGTGAGCTGGATTTCATCACCTTCAGACCTTGTTTCTATATTACCCTCAGAATACTCCCTGAATCTCCTAGAGGGGCAAACATTTGCCAAATGATTTATACCCCCACAACAGAAACAAACCGTCCTCTGAGAGCTGAATTCTCTACTATCAGAGGCAAGCAAACCCAGCTGCATGGCCTCCTCCTCAGAGGGGATTGAGAGAGACTGAGGCCCCTGCGCACTGAATGAGACAGCCCCACTGTCCTTGGACTGAATATGACAGGAAGGAGTGGTCTCTCCTATCTCTCTAAGACGCCTGTCAATGCGAACAGCTAGAGACATGGCAGACTCCAATGAGGCAGGTCTCTCATGAAAAGCAAATGCATCTTTCAATCCCTCCGAAAGACCATGGCAAAATTGACTTCGGAGTGCAGCATCGTTCCAACCAGTATCAGCTGCCCGTCTCCGAAATTCAGAACAATATATCTCTGCGGACTGTTTACCTTGGCATAAAAGACGCAGTTTAGATTCAGCCAGAGCAATACGATCCGAGTCATCATATTTCTGCCCCAGGTCTACAAAAAATTCATCCACCGATCGGAGGGGCCGTGCCCCCACCTTCAGCGAAAAGGCCCAAGACTGAGCGTTATCCCTGAGCAGCGAGATGATGATCCCCATCCTCTGCTCCTCATCACCAGAGGAATGGGGAAGTAGGCGAAAATGGAGTTTGCAAGCCTCTCTAAAGCGAACAAAATTCTCACTACCCCCAGAGAACGTATCCGGAAGCGAGATCTTAGGCTTGGAACAAACTCCATGAACGCAAGCAGAACCGGTCACCTGAAACTGAGACACAGTCTTACGGAGATCTGCTACCTACAGTGAAAGACCTTGCATGCGGTCAATCAAGGCTGAAACCAGATCCATGCTTAAGACAGTAATGGAGGTTTATAATGTCACGGATGATGTTGCAGATAGCTGGAAGTTATGGATAAACATCCGAGTGGCTTGATCCCAAACTAAGGAGCATAAAGGTGACCCCTATAAAACCCTAAGAGCTCACCCTGACTGCTAAGCACATACAAGGGTCTCAGAGGTAGACGATTGCATGCCCTCGTACCTAGATTGTGTGACACCTGAAAACCCTATAATAGTGAGGGGACACGACCACAGGCTCCCTGCACTTTATACGGAGGGAGTCAGGGTCACCTAGAATCAAGCCAGCAAGGAAACACAATACATGAAAGGACTTATCTGAACAAGCAGCAACAGAAGTCTCCAGCAGTGAACACTTCAAATCCAGGAAGTAGTATAAACCGCAAAGTGAGGCAGTATGGGAGGGAATATAAAGGAAAGAGGATTAGTCTAAATAGGTGACACTTGGGAGAAGGAAATGAGATGACAAAGTGAAACCAAAACAAAGAACATCATGCAAGAGGTAGAAAAGGACGTCTGTCAGACCTTCTCACAGAAGTGGCGGTGACAATCACTTTTTCAGCACAATGAAGTCTTTCCTAATCACTGTCCCTAGCGCCTGCTGACTCCTTGCACTAAGTACACTGGAAAATGACAGAATCCAAGATGGCAGAGGCTATTTATAAAGCTGTGACATCACAGGGCTGGCTGGCTGCTGATTGGCTGCATGCATGACATTGTGGGTGATCCCGCCTTCCCAGAGTTCCTTTCTTCATGTCCTCACACGTGCAGCAGCCATTTTAGGAAAAAATGTGATTCATTACCAAGCATGAGGAAATTCGGCTTTGGTGCAAATTGAATTTTTCCTGAAATTTGGATCGAATTCCACTTTGTCAACTTCGATTCGCTCTAATTACTACTATCACTACTACCTACCCTTTCCACATCCACACCGCACTGCTGCTGCTACTATTATTCCTACTACTACTATTACTTCTACCACTACTATTACTACTATTACTACTGCTACTATTACTACTACTACCACTATTACTACTACCACTACTACTACTATTATTACTACTACTTACCCTTTCCACATCCACACTGCACTGCTGTTGCTGCCACTACTATTACTACTACCCCTACCACTACTATT
This sequence comes from Bufo bufo, assembly GCF_905171765.1. Taxonomy (NCBI): domain Eukaryota; kingdom Metazoa; phylum Chordata; class Amphibia; order Anura; family Bufonidae; genus Bufo; species Bufo bufo. Next base: position 4,788,076 of record NC_053390.1, read on the forward strand.
ACTACCACTACACCTACCCTTTCCACATCCACACTGCACTGCTGATACTACTACCACCATTACTACTATTACTACTACTACTACTACCACTACCTACCCTTTCCACATCTACACTGCACTGCTGCTGCTACTACTACTACCACCAGGCTCAGACTGGCCCAGAGGCGTACAGGTGAATCCCCTGGTGAGCCCCTGAGCAAGATGGGCCCTGTGACGGACAGAACCGTCACTGGGGCTGCTGGAGAAGTCTGAGGGCCAGCCTCCTTCCTATGGACTATGGACCCAGAACTATGGAGACCCCCTCAGACCTTTTGGGGTTACAAGGAACTATGAACTCTGATTTATGTGTGGAATTTATATGCCACATATTTCCTATTTCCCATTAAAGGTGCAGGGTGTGAATTCAGCAACACAAAAAGGGTTAACTCTGCACTGAGACTCCCACTGATTGAGTTAGTGATGGGATTAAGATAGCTGACTTTAGTAGCAGCCAACTCCTAGATGAGTAGATCACCCTATGATACACTCAGGAGATAATCCCATCACATGTGTCTCCTCTCTCCCTATTCATTCATTATGGAGTGGGGGGGATGTCTGTTTGCATGTTGTTCATGGTTGATTGATTTATGTTGTTCTTGAACTGTATATATACTGGGTTGGTCTTCAATGAAGTGAGTTCCTGTTTTTGCCTTCAACATAGAGCCTCATCTCATGTGTGTGAGGATTGCTATACGCTGTATACTCCCCTGGCTATAACCCCTACCTCTTGTAAGAGCTGTTCCTGTTCCTTGTTCCTGTGGTGGTTACGGTGTTGAGCGGAGTGCTTGGAGTCCTTGGGAAGCACTAGGAGCATCCATCAACGGAGGTACCCAGTCGGGGTGCCAGGAGATCCGCTACAGGCCCCTAGTCTCCCACCCACTGCACAAGTGGAACATAACACAGTAGACTTACTGCACTACATACATATATTCAATATGCAGCACTTGAACCAGAAACTCCCTAGTTTATTATAGACACGATCAGAGCGGAGATGACTCTGTATAGAGGAGACCTGCCAGTGTCCTCGTCTACCCAGGACCTACCTTCTCAAAGATGCAGCAGGAACCCCCATATTCAATCATCTGGTAGCATCTTCCTGCTGTGTGAGCAGGTCATATTTGAATGTATCCATATGATGGCCCCCAAAATAAATTTTACTCATGGGCCCTAGGCTCCCCAGTCCGTCACTGACTATCACTACTACTACCTACTCTTTCCACATCCACACTGCTACTACTACCACTACTACTATTACCACCACATGCCCTTTCTACATCCACGCTACACTGCTGCTGCAGCTACTCCTACCACTACTACCTACCCTTTCCACATCCAAACTGCTACTACTACTACTACTACCACTACTACTATTACCACCACCTACCCTTTCCACATCCACACTACACTACTGCTGCAGATACTACTACCACTACTACTACTATTACTATTGCTACTACTATTACTACTACCACTACTACTATAACCACCACCTACCCTTTCCACATCCACACTGCTACTACTACCACTACCACTACTACTACTATAACTATTACCACCACCTACCCTTTCCACATCCACACTACACTACTGCTGCAGATACTACTACCACTACTACTACTATTACTATTGCTACTACTATTACTACTACCACTACTACTATTACCACCACCTACCCTTTCCACATCCACACTGCTACTACTACCACTACCACTACTACTACTATTACTATTACCACCACCTACCCTTCCCACATCCACACTACATTGCTGCTACTCCCAACTAAAAAAGAGAACTTTATTAGGCTCGTTCATGGCGATACTATTTTTCTTTTGACGACCTTCTCTTGTTTCTACTGCCAGCATTCTGACTCTGTCAAGGCATAATTTTTGGACGCTTGGTCCCAACAAGCCACATTTTTTTCTCATAACACCGTGGGGCTCATCTATGAACTATGGTACGCCTGCTTTCTGGTCTTTTTGCGTCTACACTATTTTGCGACTTCTTTTTGTTTTTGCGGCATTTTTGTCTCCACATCAATTCTGCAATAGTTAAATTTTATAAACTCTAGATTTGACCTCAATTATGGCACATTTACTAAAATTTTGCATCTTACTCCAGGCAATCCCCTGGTCTACTCGTACAATGTGTAATCCACATAACACTCACACCACATATATTATTAATGTGCACCAGTTCATAAATGTGGTGCACGCACACAAAGCAAAGTAAAGCTTAAAACTGACTGAAAAACAACCTTAACTGATGCATGAGCCCCCATGTGTGATTAATCATCATCTGCCCCCGATAAGGGACAATATTTGGAAGTTTTGGAATATGAACAAGCAGAACACATGTGCCGGCGCGGTGTGATATTAAACCAGCTGTATGATGATGCCGTCACACGTGCGTTTCCCCACGGCGATGTATGTCAGTGTCAGTCAGACATCTCTTACTATTGCTGTTATTGTGTTTCAGGGCTTAGAGAGGAGAGGGCTGGGGGGGGAGCGAAAATTCATTAACAAAATAAACAAAAAGAGGTAACAAGTTTTCCTAAAAGTCCCAAGAGAATGAAGAGGGTTATACCCCTATTTCCAGGGCAATTGGAGTCACTTTGATTCGAGTAGAATTGATTAGAGCACAAAAATTTGGCGAGCCGAGACCAGACCAGATCTCAAAGATTCCGCTCATCTCCAGTGGACCTATGCAGAAAACATGAGTCCTGTAACCCCTGCAGGCTCCAGATTATAGTATTCACTGTATTATAATTACACCGCTTCCTTCCTCTTTCTTCTCTGTACATTTCTTTATTCAATCAGAGATTTTCTCCGCTGTCTTCTGCTGATCACGACAGACATGGCTGATGCTGTGACTTATGCCGACCTGAAATTTAATGAGATTCCAATGAAGGAGATCAAAACAGCGGGTAACGTGTTATCTTATCCAAGTTGTAGGGATTCGGAGGGGGATGTTTCTAGTAATTTATATAATAAGTATAGCGTTATAGTATATGTAGATCAGCTATCCATCTCCATGATGTAGACCTCTAGTATAGTCATCAGGACAATGCCCAGGACTATGTGTGATATACCAGGACACACTGTGTGGTCAGGATATAGTATATGTAGATCAGTAATCCATCTCCATGATGTAGACCTCCAGTATAGTCATCAGGACAGTACACAGGACTATGTGTGATATACCAGGACACACTGTGTGGTCAGGATATAGTATATGTAGATCAGCCATCCATCTCCATGATGTAGACCTCCAGTATAGTCATCAGGACAGTGCACAGGACTATGTGTGATATACCAGGACAGACTGTGTGGTCAGGATATAGTATATGTAGATCAGTAATCCATCTCCTTGATGTAGACCTCCAGTATAGTCATCAGTACAGTGCACAGGACTATGTGTGATATACCAGGATGTACTGTGTGGACAGGATATAGTATATGTAGATCAGTCATCCATCTCCATGATGTAGACCTCCAGTATAGTCATCAGTACAGTGCACAGGACTATGTGTGATATACCAGGACAGACTGTGTGGTCAGGATATAGTATATGTAGATCAGCCATCCATCTCCATGATGTAGACCTCCAGTATAGTCATCAGGACAGTGCACAGGACTATGTGTGATATACCAGGACAGACTGTGTGGTCAGAATATAGTATATGTAGATCAGTAATCCATCTCCATGATGTAGACCTCCAGTATAGTCATCAGGATAGTACACAGGACTATGTGTGATATACCAGGACAGACTGTGTGGTCAGGATATAGTATATGTAGATCAGCCATCCATCTCCATGATGTAGACCTCCAGTATAGTCATCAGGACAGTACACAGGACTATGTGTGATATACCAGGACAGACTGTGTGGACAGGATATAGAATATGTAGATCAGCCATCAATCTCCATGATGTAGACCTCCAGTATAGTCATCAGGACAGTGCACAGGACTATGTATGATATACCAGGACAGACTGTGTGGACAGGATATAGTATATGTAGATCAGCTATCCATCTCCACGATGTAGACCTCCAGTATAGTCATCAGGACAGTACACAGGACTATGTGTGATATACCAGGACAGACTGTGTGGTCAGGATATAGTATATGTAGATCAGCCATCCATCTCCATGATGTAGACCTCCAGTATAGTCATCAGGACAGTACACAGGACTATGTATGATATACCAGGACAGACTGTGTGGACAGGATATAGTATATGTAGATCAGCCATACATCTCCATGATGTAGACCTCCAGTATAGTCATCAGGACAGTGCACAGGACTATGTGTGATATACCAGGACAGACTGTGTGGACAGGATATAGAATATGTAGATCAGTCATCCATCTCCATGATGTAGACCTCCAGTATAGTCATCAGGACAGTGCACAGGACTATGTGTGATATACCAGGACAGACTGTGTGGTCAGGATATAGTATATGTAGATCAGTCATCCATCTCCATGATCTAGACCTCCAGTATAGTCATCAGGACAGTGCACAGGACAATGTGTGAAATACCAGGATGTACTGTGTGGACAGGATATAGTATATGTAGATCAGTCATCCATCTCCATGATGTAGACCTCCAGTATAGTCATCAGGACAGTGCACAGGACTATGTGTGATATACCAGGACAGACTGTGTGGTCAGGATATAGTATATATAGATCAGCCATCCATCTCCATGATGTAGACCTCCAGTATAGTCATCAGGACAGTGCACAGGACTATGTGTGATATACCAGGATGTACTGTGTGAACAGGATATAGTATATGTAGATCAGTCATCCATCTCCATGATGTAGATCTCCAGTATAGTCATCAGGACAGTGCACAGGACTATGTGTGATATACCAGGATGAACTGTGTGGTCAGGATATAGTATATGTAGATCAGTCATCCATCTCCATGACGTAGACCTCCAGTATATTCATCAGGACAGTACACAGGACTATGTGTGATATATCAGGACGCACTGTGTGGACAGGATATAGTATATGTAGATCAGTCATCCATCTCCATGATGTAGACCTCCAGTATAGTCATCAGGATAGTACACAGGACTATGTGTGATATACCAGGACGCACTGTGTGGTCAGGATATAGTATATGTAGATCAGTCATCCATCTCCATGATGTAGACCTCCAGTATAGTCATCAGGACAGTGCACAGGACTATGTGTGATATACCAGGACAGACTGTGTGGACAGGATATAGTATATGTAGATCAGTCATCCATCTCCATGATGTAGACCTCCAGTATAGTCATCAGGACAGTACACAGGACTATGTGTGATAGACCAGGACGCACTGTGTGGACAGGATATAGTATATGTAGATCAGCCATCCATCTCCATGATGTAGACCTCCAGTATAGTCATCAGGACAGTACACAGGACTATGTGTGATATACCAGGATGTACTGTGTGAATAGGATATAGTATATATAGATCAGTCATCCATCTCCATGATGTAGACCTCCAGTATAGTCATCAGGACAGTGCACAGGACTATGTGTAATATACCAGGACGCACTGTGTGGACAGGATATAGAATATGTAGATCAGTCATCCATCTCCATGACGTAGACCTCCAGTATAGTCATCAGGACAGTGCACAGGACTATGTGTGATATACCAGGATGTACTGTGTGGTCAGGATATAGTATATGTAGATCAGCCATCCATCTCCATGATGTAGACCTCCAGTATAGTCATCAGGACAGTGCACAGGACTATGTGTGATATACCAGGACAGACTGTGTGGACAGGATATAGTATATGTAGATAAGTCATCCATCTCCATGAAGTAGACCTCCAGTATAGTCATCAGGACAGTGCACAGGACAACTCGTGATATACCAGGACAGACTGTGTGGTCAGGATATAGTATATGTAGATCAGCCATCCATCTCCATGATGTAGACCTCCAGTATAGTCATCAGGACAGTGCACAGGACTATGTGTGATATACCAGGACACACTGTGTGGTCAGGATATAGTATATGTAGATCAGTCATCCATCTCTATGATGTAGACCTCCAGTATAGTCATCAGGACAGTGCACAGGACTATGTGTGATATACCAGGACGCACTGTGTGGACAGGTATAGTATATGTAGATCAGCCATCCATCTCCATGATGTAGACCTCCAGTATAGTCATCAGGACAGTACACAGGACTATGTGTGATATACCAGGACAGACTGTGTGGTCAGGATATAGTATATGTAGATCAGCCATCCATCTCCATGATGTAGACCTCCAGTATAGTCATCAGGACAGTGCACAGGACTATGTGTGATATACCAGGACACACTGTGTGGTCAGGATATAGTATATGTAGATCAGTCATCCATCTCTATGATGTAGACCTCCAGTATAGTCATCAGGACAGTGCACAGGACTATGTGTGATATACCAGGACGCACTGTGTGGTCAGGATATAGTATATGTAGATCAGCCATCCATCTCCATGATGTAGACCTCCAGTATAGTCATCAGGACAGTACACAGGACTATGTGTGATATACCAGGACAGACTGTGTGAACAGGATATAGTATATGTAGATCAGTCATCCATCTCCATGATGTAGACCTCCAGTATAGTCATCAGGACAGTACACAGGACTATGTATGATATACCAGGACAGACTGTGTGGACAGGATATAGTATATGTAGATCAGTAATCCATCTCCATGATGTAGACCTCCAGTATAGTCATCAGGACAGTGCACAGGACTATGTGTGATAGACCAGGACAGACTGTGTGGACAGGATATAGTATATGTAGATCAGTAATCCATCTCCACGATGTAGACCTCCAGTATAGTCATCAGGACAGTACACAGGACTATGTGTGATATACCAGGACAGACTGTGTGGACAGGATATAGTATATGTAGATCAGCCATCCATCTCCATGATGTAGACCTCCAGTATAGTCATCAGGACAGTACACAGGACAACGTGTGATATACAAGGACGCACTGTGTGGACAGGATATAGTATATGTAGATCAGTAATCCATCTCCATGATGTAGACCTCCAGTATAGTCATCAGGACAGTACACAGGACTATGTGTGATATACCAGGACAGACTGTGTGGACAGGATATAGTATATGTAGATCAGCCATCCATCTCCATGATGTAGACCTCCAGTATAGTCATCAGGACAGTACACAGGACAACGTGTGATATACAAGGACGCACTGTGTGGTCAGGATATAGTATATGTAGATCAGCCATCCATCTCCATGATGTAGACCTCCAGTATAGTCATCAGGACAGTACACAGGACTATGTGTGATATACCAGGACAGACTGTGTGGACAGGATATAGTATATGTAGATCAGCCATCCATCTCCATGATGTAGACCTCCAGTATAGTCATCAGGACAGTACACAGGACAACGTGTGATATACAAGGACGCACTGTGTGGTCAGGATATAGTATATGTAGATCAGTCATCCATCTCCATGATGTAGACCTCCAGTATAGTCATCAGGACAGTACACAGGACTATGTGTGATATACCAGGACGCACTGTGTGGACAGGATATAGAATATGTAGATCAGTCATCCATCTCTATGATGTAGACCTCCAGTATAGTCATCAGGACAGTACACAGGACTATGTGTAATATACCAGGATGTACTGTGTGGACAGGATATAGAATATGTAGATCAGCCATCCATCTCCATGATGTAGACCTCTAGTATAGTCATCAGGACAGTACACAGGACTATGTATGATATACCAGGACAGACTGTGTGGACAGGATATAGAATATGTAGATCAGTCATCCATCTCCATGATGTAGACCTCCAGTATAGTCATCAGGACAGTGCACAGGACTCTGTGTGATATACCAGGACGCACTGTGTGGTCAGGATATAGTATATGTAGATCAGCTATCCATCTCCATGATGTAGACCTCCAGTACAGTCATCAGGACAGTGCACAGGACTATGTGTGATATACCAGGACAGACTGTGTGGACAGGATATAGTATATGTAGATCAGCCATCCATCTCCATGATGTAGACCTCCAGTATAGTCATCAGGACAGTGCACAGGACTATGTGTGATATACCAGGATGTACTGTGTGAACAGGATATAGTATATGTAGATCAGCCATCCATCTCCATGATGTAGACCTCCAGTATAGTCATCAGGACAGTACATAGGACTATGTGTGATATACCAGGACAGACTGTGTGGACAGGATATAGTATATGTAGATCAGTCATCCATCTCCATGATGTAGACCTCCAGTATAGTCATCAGGACAGTGCACAGGACTATGTGTGATATACCCGGATGAACTGTGTGAATAGGATATAGTATATGTAGATCAGTCATCCATCTCCATGATGTAGACCTCCAGTATAGTCATCAGGACAGTACACAGGACTATATGTGATATACCAGGACGCACTGTGTGGACAGGATATAGTATATGTAGATCAGTAATCCATCTCCATTATGTAGACCTCCAGTATAGTCATCAGGACAGTACACAGGACTATGTTTGATATAACAGGATGTACTGAGTGAACAGGATATAGTATATGTAGATCAGTCATCCATCTCCATGATGTAGACCTCCAGTATAGTCATCAGGACAGTACACAGGACTATGTGTGATATACCAGGACAGACTGTGTGGTCAGGATATAGTATATGTAGATCAGTCATCCATCTCTATGATGTAGACCTCCAGTATAGTCATCAGGACAGTGCACAGGACTATGTGTGATATACCAGGACAGACTGTGTGGACAGGATATAGTATATGTAGATCAGCCATCCATCTCCATGATGTAGACCTCCAGTATAGTCATCAGGACAGTACACAGGACTATGTGTGATATACCAGGATGAACTGTGTGAATAGGATATAGTATATATAGATCAGTCATCCATCTCCATGATGTAGACCTCCAGTATAGTCATCAGGACAGTGCACAGGACTATGTGTAATATACCAGGACGCACTGTGTGGACAGGATATAGAATATGTAGATCAGTCATCCATCTCCATGACGTAGACCTCCAGTATAGTCATCAGGACAGTGCACAGGACTATGTGTGATATACCAGGATGTACTGTGTGGTCAGGATATAGTATATGTAGATCAGCCATCCATCTCCATGATGTAGACCTCCAGTATAGTCATCAGGACAGTGCACAGGACTATGTGTGATATACCAGGACAGACTGTGTGGACAGGATATAGTATATGTAGATAAGTCATCCATCTCCATGAAGTAGACCTCCAGTATAGTCATCAGGACAGTGCACAGGACAACGTGTGATATACCAGGACAGACTGTGTGGTCAGGATATAGTATATGTAGATCAGCCATCCATCTCCATGATGTAGACCTCCAGTATAGTCATCAGGACAGTGCACAGGACTATGTGTGATATACCAGGACACACTGTGTGGTCAGGATATAGTATATGTAGATCAGTCATCCATCTCTATGATGTAGACCTCCAGTATAGTCATCAGGACAGTGCACAGGACTATGTGTGATATACCAGGACGCACTGTGTGGACAGGTATAGTATATGTAGATCAGCCATCCATCTCCATGATGTAGACCTCCAGTATAGTCATCAGGACAGTACACAGGACTATGTGTGATATACCAGGACAGACTGTGTGGTCAGGATATAGTATATGTAGATCAGCCATCCATCTCCATGATGTAGACCTCCAGTATAGTCATCAGGACAGTGCACAGGACTATGTGTGATATACCAGGACACACTGTGTGGTCAGGATATAGTATATGTAGATCAGTCATCCATCTCTATGATGTAGACCTCCAGTATAGTCATCAGGACAGTGCACAGGACTATGTGTGATATACCAGGACGCACTGTGTGGTCAGGATATAGTATATGTAGATCAGCCATCCATCTCCATGATGTAGACCTCCAGTATAGTCATCAGGACAGTACACAGGACTATGTGTGATATACCAGGACAGACTGTGTGAACAGGATATAGTATATGTAGATCAGTCATCCATCTCCATGATGTAGACCTCCAGTATAGTCATCAGGACAGTACACAGGACTATGTGTGATATACCAGGACAGACTGTGTGGACAGGATATAGTATATGTAGATCAGTAATCCATCTCCATGATGTAGACCTCCAGTATAGTCATCAGGACAGTGCACAGGACTATGTGTGATATACCAGGACAGACTGTGTGGACAGGATATAGTATATGTAGATCAGCCATCCATCTCCATGATGTAGACCTCCAGTATAGTCATCAGGACAGTACACAGGACAACGTGTGATATACAAGGACGCACTGTGTTGACAGGATATAGTATATGTAGATCAGTAATCCATCTCCATGATGTAGACCTCCAGTATAGTCATCAGGACAGTACACAGGACTATGTGTGATATACCAGGACAGACTGTGTGGACAGGATATAGTATATGTAGATCAGCCATCCATCTCCATGATGTAGACCTCCAGTATAGTCATCAGGACAGTACAGAGGACAACGTGTGATATACAAGGACGCACTGTGTGGTCAGGATATAGTATATGTAGATCAGCCATCCATCTCCATGATGTAGACCTCCAGTATAGTCATCAGGACAGTGCACAGGACTATGTGTGATATACCAGGACAGACTGTGTGGTCAGGATATAGTATATGTAGATCAGTCATCCATCTCTATGATGTAGACCTCCAGTATAGTCATCAGGACAGTGCACAGGACTATGTGTGATATACCAGGACAGACTGTGTGGACAGGATATAGTATATGTAGATCAGCCATCCATCTCCATGATGTAGACCTCCAGTATAGTCATCAGGACAGTACACAGGACTATGTGTGATATACCAGGACGCACTGTGTGGACAGGATATAGTATATGTAGATCAGTAATCCATCTCCATGATGTAGACCTCCAGTATAGTCATCAGGACAGTGCACAGGACTATGTGTGATAGACCAGGACAGACTGTGTGGTCAGGATATAGAATATGTAGATCAGTCATCCATCTCGATGACAAAGACCTCCAGTATAGTCATTAGGACAGTGCACAGGACTATGTGTGATATACCAGGACAGACTGTGTGGTCAGGATATAGTATATGTAGATCAGCCATCCATCTCCATGATGTAGACCTCCAGTATAGTCATCAGGACAGTGCACAGGACTATGTGTGATATACCAGGACAGACTGTGTGGTCAGGATATAGTATATGTAGATCAGTAATCCATCTCCATGATGTAGACCTCCAGTATAGTCATCAGGACAGTGCACAGGACTATGTGTGATATACCAGGACAGACTGTGTGGTCAGGATATAGTATATGTAGATCAGTCATCCATCTCCATGATGTAGACCTCCAGTATAGTCATCAGGACAGTGCACAGGACTATGTGTGATATACCAGGACAGACTGTGTGGTCAGGATATAGTATATGTAGATCAGCCATCCATCTCCATGATGTAGACCTCCAGTATAGTCATCAGGACAGTACACAGGACTATGTGTGATATACCAGGACAGACTGTGTGGTCAGGATATAGTATATGTAGATCAGTAATCCATCTCCATGATGTAGACCTCCAGTATAGTCATCAGGACAGTACACAGGACTATGTGTGATATACCAGGACGCACTGTGTGGACAGGATATAGTATATGTAGATCAGTAATCCATCTCCATGATGTAGACCTCCAGTATAGTCATCAGGACAGTGCACAGGACTATGTATGATATACCAGGACGCACTGTGTGGACAGCATATAGAATATGTAGATCAGTCATCCATCTCTATGATGTAGACCTCCAGTATAGTCATCAGGACAGTACACAGGACTATGTGTGATATACCAGGATGTACTGTGTGGACAGGATATAGTATATGTAGATCAGCCATCCATCTCCATGATGTAGACCTCCAGTATAGTCTTCAGGACAGTACACAGGACTATGTGTGATATACCAGGACAGACTGTGTTTTCAGGATATAGTATATGTAGATCAGTCATCCATCTCTATGATGTAGACCTCCAGTATAGTCATCAGTACAGTGCACAGGACTATGTGTGATATACCAGGACAGACTGTGTGGACAGGATATAGTATATGTAGATCAGTCATCCATCTCCATGATGTAGACCTCCAGTATAGTCATCAGGACAGTACACAGGACTATGTATGATATACCAGGACAGACTGTGTGGACAGGATATAGAATATGTACTGTAGATCAGTCATCCATCTCCATGATGTAGACCTCCAGTATAGTCATCAGGACAGTACACAGGACTCTGTGTGATATACCAGGACGCACTGTGTGGACTGGATATAGTATATGTAGATCAGCCATCCATCTCCATGATGTAGACCTCCAGTATAGTCATCAGGACAGTACACAGGACAACGTGTGATATACAAGGACGCACTGTGTGGTCAGGATATAGTATATGTAGATCAGTCATCCATCTCCATGATGTAGACCTCCAGTATAGTCATCAGGACAGTGCACAGGACTATGTGTGATATACCAGGACAGACTGTGTGGTCAGGATATAGTATATGTAGATCAGCCATCCATCTCCATGATGTAGACCTCCAGTATAGTCATCAGGACAGTACACAGGACTATGTGTGATATACCAGGACAGACTGTGTGGACAGGATATAGTATATGTAGATCAGTAATCCATCTCCATGATGTAGACCTCCAGTATAGTCATCAGGACAGTACACAGGACTATGTGTGATATACCAGGACGCACTGTGTGGACAGGATATAGTATATGTAGATCAGTAATCCATCTCCATGATGTAGACCTCCAGTATAGTCATCAGGACAGTGCACAGGACTATGTATGATATACCAGGACGCACTGTGTGGACAGCATATAGAATATGTAGATCAGTCATCCATCTCTATGATGTAGACCTCCAGTATAGTCATCAGGACAGTACACAGGACTATGTGTGATATACCAGGACAGACTGTGTGGTCAGGATATAGTATATGTAGATCAGCCATCCATCTCCATGATGTAGACCTCCAGTATAGTCTTCAGGACAGTACACAGGACTATGTGTGATATACCAGGACAGACTGTGTGGACAGGATATAGTATATGTAGATCAGTCATCCATCTCCATGATGTTGACCTCCAGTATAGTCATCAGGACAGTACACAGGACTATGTGTGATATACCAGGACAGACTGTGTTTTCAGGATATAGTATATGTAGATCAGTCATCCATCTCTATGATGTAGACCTCCAGTATAGTCATCAGTACAGTGCACAGGACTATGTGTGATATACCAGGACAGACTGTGTGGACAGGATATAGTATATGTAGATCAGTCATCCATCTCCATGATGTAGACCTCCAGTATAGTCATCAGGACAGTACACAGGACTATGTATGATATACCAGGACAGACTGTGTGGACAGGATATAGAATATGTAGATAAGTCATCCATCTCCATGATGTAGACCTCCAGTATAGTCATCTGGACAGTGCACAGGACTCTGTGTGATATACCAGGACAGACTGTGTGGACAGGATATAGTATATGTAGATCAGCCATCCATCTCCATGATGTAGACCTCCAGTATAGTCATCAGTACAGTGCACAGGACTATGTGTGATATACCAGGACAGACTGTGTGGACAGGATATAGAATATGTAGATCAGTCATCCATCTCCATGACGTAGACCTCCAGTATAGTCATCAGGACAGTACACAGGACTATGTGTGATATACCAGGACGCACTGTGTGAACAGGATATAGAATATATAGATCAGCCATCCATCTCCATGATGTAGACCTCCAGTATAGTCATCAGGACAGTGCACAGGACTATGTGTGATATACCAGGACAGACTGTGTGGTCAGGATATAGTATATGTAGATCAGTCATCCATCTCTATGATGTAGACCTCCAGTATAGTCATCAGGACAGTGCACAGGACTATGTGTGATATACCAGGACAGACTGTGTGGACAGGATATAGTATATGTAGATCAGCCATCCATCTCCATGATGTAGACCTCCAGTATAGTCATCAGGACAGTACACAGGACTATGTGTGATATACCAGGACGCACTGTGTGGACAGGATATAGTATATGTAGATCAGTAATCCATCTCCATGATGTAGACCTCCAGTATAGTCATCAGGACAGTGCACAGGACTATGTGTGATAGACCAGGACAGACTGTGTGGTCAGGATATAGAATATGTAGATCAGTCATCCATCTCGATGACAAAGACCTCCAGTATAGTCATTAGGACAGTGCACAGGACTATGTGTGATATACCAGGACAGACTGTGTGGTCAGGATATAGTATATGTAGATCAGCCATCCATCTCCATGATGTAGACCTCCAGTATAGTCATCAGGACAGTGCACAGGACTATGTGTGATATACCAGGACAGACTGTGTGGTCAGGATATAGTATATGTAGATCAGTAATCCATCTCCATGATGTAGACCTCCAGTATAGTCATCAGGACAGTGCACAGGACTATGTGTGATATACCAGGACAGACTGTGTGGTCAGGATATAGTATATGTAGATCAGTCATCCATCTCCATGATGTAGACCTCCAGTATAGTCATCAGGACAGTGCACAGGACTATGTGTGATATACCAGGACAGACTGTGTGGTCAGGATATAGTATATGTAGATCAGCCATCCATCTCCATGATGTAGACCTCCAGTATAGTCATCAGGACAGTACACAGGACTATGTGTGATATACCAGGACAGACTGTGTGGACAGGATATAGTATATGTAGATCAGTAATCCATCTCCATGATGTAGACCTCCAGTATAGTCATCAGGACAGTACACAGGACTATGTGTGATATACCAGGACGCACTGTGTGGACAGGATATAGTATATGTAGATCAGTAATCCATCTCCATGATGTAGACCTCCAGTATAGTCATCAGGACAGTGCACAGGACTATGTATGATATACCAGGACGCACTGTGTGGACAGCATATAGAATATGTAGATCAGTCATCCATCTCTATGATGTAGACCTCCAGTATAGTCATCAGGACAGTACACAGGACTATGTGTGATATACCAGGATGTACTGTGTGGACAGGATATAGTATATGTAGATCAGCCATCCATCTCCATGATGTAGACCTCCAGTATAGTCTTCAGGACAGTACACAGGACTATGTGTGATATACCAGGACAGACTGTGTTTTCAGGATATAGTATATGTAGATCAGTCATCCATCTCTATGATGTAGACCTCCAGTATAGTCATCAGTACAGTGCACAGGACTATGTGTGATATACCAGGACAGACTGTGTGGACAGGATATAGTATATGTAGATCAGTCATCCATCTCCATGATGTAGACCTCCAGTATAGTCATCAGGACAGTACACAGGACTATGTATGATATACCAGGACAGACTGTGTGGACAGGATATAGAATATGTACTGTAGATCAGTCATCCATCTCCATGATGTAGACCTCCAGTATAGTCATCAGGACAGTACACAGGACTCTGTGTGATATACCAGGACGCACTGTGTGGACTGGATATAGTATATGTAGATCAGCCATCCATCTCCATGATGTAGACCTCCAGTATAGTCATCAGGACAGTACACAGGACAACGTGTGATATACAAGGACGCACTGTGTGGTCAGGATATAGTATATGTAGATCAGTCATCCATCTCCATGATGTAGACCTCCAGTATAGTCATCAGGACAGTGCACAGGACTATGTGTGATATACCAGGACAGACTGTGTGGTCAGGATATAGTATATGTAGATCAGCCATCCATCTCCATGATGTAGACCTCCAGTATAGTCATCAGGACAGTACACAGGACTATGTGTGATATACCAGGACAGACTGTGTGGACAGGATATAGTATATGTAGATCAGTAATCCATCTCCATGATGTAGACCTCCAGTATAGTCATCAGGACAGTACACAGGACTATGTGTGATATACCAGGACGCACTGTGTGGACAGGATATAGTATATGTAGATCAGTAATCCATCTCCATGATGTAGACCTCCAGTATAGTCATCAGGACAGTGCACAGGACTATGTATGATATACCAGGACGCACTGTGTGGACAGCATATAGAATATGTAGATCAGTCATCCATCTCTATGATGTAGACCTCCAGTATAGTCATCAGGACAGTACACAGGACTATGTGTGATATACCAGGATGTACTGTGTGGACAGGATATAGTATATGTAGATCAGTCATCCATCTCCATGATGTAGACCTCCAGTATAGTCATCAGGACAGTACACAGGACTATGTGTGATATACCAGGACAGACTGTGTGGTCAGGATATAGTATATGTAGATCAGCCATCCATCTCCATGATGTAGACCTCCAGTATAGTCTTCAGGACAGTACACAGGACTATGTGTGATATACCAGGACAGACTGTGTGGACAGGATATAGTATATGTAGATCAGTCATCCATCTCCATGATGTTGACCTCCAGTATAGTCATCAGGACAGTACACAGGACTATGTGTGATATACCAGGACAGACTGTGTTTTCAGGATATAGTATATGTAGATCAGTCATCCATCTCTATGATGTAGACCTCCAGTATAGTCATCAGTACAGTGCACAGGACTATGTGTGATATACCAGGACAGACTGTGTGGACAGGATATAGTATATGTAGATCAGTCATCCATCTCCATGATGTAGACCTCCAGTATAGTCATCAGGACAGTACACAGGACTATGTATGATATACCAGGACAGACTGTGTGGACAGGATATAGAATATGTAGATAAGTCATCCATCTCCATGATGTAGACCTCCAGTATAGTCATCTGGACAGTGCACAGGACTCTGTGTGATATACCAGGACAGACTGTGTGGACAGGATATAGTATATGTAGATCAGCCATCCATCTCCATGATGTAGACCTCCAGTATAGTCATCAGTACAGTGCACAGGACTATGTGTGATATACCAGGACAGACTGTGTGGACAGGATATAGAATATGTAGATCAGTCATCCATCTCCATGACGTAGACCTCCAGTATAGTCATCAGGACAGTACACAGGACTATGTGTGATATACCAGGACGCACTGTGTGAACAGGATATAGAATATATAGATCAGCCATCCATCTCCATGATGTAGACCTCCAGTATAGTCATCAGGACAGTGCACAGGACTATGTATGATATACCAGGACAGACTGTGTGGACAGGATATAGAATATGTAGATCAGCCATCCATCTCGATGACAAAGACCTCCAGTATAGTCATCAGGACAGTGCACAGGACTATGTGTGATATACCAGGACGCACTGTGTTGACAGGATATAGAATATGTAGATCAGTAATCTATCTCCATGATGTAGACCTCCAGTATAGTCATCAGGACAGTACACAGGACTATGTGAGATATGCCAGGACAGACTGTGTGGACAGGATATAGTATATGTAGATCAGTCATCCATCTCCATGATGTAGACCTCCAGTATAGTCATCAGGACAGTGCACAGGACTATGTGTGATATACCAGGACAGACTGTGTGGACAGGATATAGTATATGTAGATCAGCCATCCATCTCCATGATGTAGACCTCCAGTATAGTCATCAGGACAGTGCACAGGACTATGTGTGATATACCAGGACACACTGTGTGGACAGGATATAGAATATGTAGATCAGTAATCCATCTCCTTGATGTAGACCTCCAGTATAGTCATCAGGACAGTACACAGGACTATGTGTGATATACCAGGACAGACTGTGTGGACAGGATATAGAATATGTAGATAAGTCATCCATCTCCATGATGTAGACCTCCAGTATAGTCATCTGGACAGTGCACAGGACTCTGTGTGATATACCAGGACAGACTGTGTGGACAGGATATAGTATATGTAGATCAGCCATCCATCTCCATGATGTAGACCTCCAGTATAGTCATCAGTACAGTGCACAGGACTATGTGTGATATACCAGGACAGACTGTGTGGACAGGATATAGAATATGTAGATCAGTCATCCATCTCCATGACGTAGACCTCCAGTATAGTCATCAGGACAGTACACAGGACTATGTGTGATATACCAGGACGCACTGTGTGAACAGGATATAGAATATATAGATCAGCCATCCATCTCCATGATGTAGACCTCCAGTATAGTCATCAGGACAGTGCACAGGACTATGTATGATATACCAGGACAGACTGTGTGGACAGGATATAGAATATGTAGATCAGCCATCCATCTCGATGACAAAGACCTCCAGTATAGTCATCAGGACAGTGCACAGGACTATGTGTGATATACCAGGACGCACTGTGTTGACAGGATATAGAATATGTAGATCAGTAATCTATCTCCATGATGTAGACCTCCAGTATAGTCATCAGGACAGTACACAGGACTATGTGAGATATGCCAGGACAGACTGTGTGGACAGGATATAGTATATGTAGATCAGTCATCCATCTCCATGATGTAGACCTCCAGTATAGTCATCAGGACAGTGCACAGGACTATGTGTGATATACCAGGACAGACTGTGTGGACAGGATATAGTATATGTAGATCAGTCATCCATCTCCATGATGTAGACCTCCAGTATAGTCATCAGGACAGTGCACAGGACTATGTGTGATATACCAGGACACACTGTGTGGACAGGATATAGAATATGTAGATCAGTAATCCATCTCCTTGATGTAGACCTCCAGTATAGTCATCAGGACAGTACACAGGACTATGTGTGATATACCAGGACAGACTGTGTGGACAGGATATAGTATATGTAGATCAGTCATCCATCTCCATGATGTAGACCTCCAGTATAGTCATCAGGACAGTACACAGGACTATGTGTGATATACCAGGACAGACTGTGTGGTCAGGATATAGTATATGTAGATCAGTCATCCATCTCCATGATGTAGACCTCCAGTATAGTCATCAGGACAGTACACAGGACTATGTGTGATATACCAGGACACACTGTGTGGACAGGATATAGAATATGTAGATCAGTAATCCATCTCCTTGATGTAGACCTCCAGTATAGTCATCAGGATAGTACACAGGACTATGTGTGATATACCAGGATGCACTGTGTGGACAGGATATAGTATATGTAGATCAGTCATCCATCTTTATGATGTAGACCTCCAGTATAGTCATCAGGACAGTACACAGGACTATGTGTGATATACCAGGACAGACTGTGTGGACAGGATATAGAATATGTAGATCAGCCATCCATCTCCATGACGTAGACCTCCAGTATAGTCATCAGGACAGTACACAGGACTATGTGTGATATACCAGGACAGACTGTGTGGTCAGGATATAGTATATGTAGATCAGTCATCCATCTCCATGATGTAGACCTCCAGTATAGTCATCAGGACAGTGCACAGGACTATGTGAGATATACCAGGACAGACTGTGTGGACAGGATATAGTATATGTAGATCAGTAATCCATCTCCATGATGTAGACCTCCAGTATAGTCATCAGGACAGTACACAGGACTATGTATGATATACCAGGACAGACTGTGTGGACAGGATATAGTATATGTAGATCAGTCATCCATCTCCATGATGTAGACCTCCAGTATAGTCATCAGGACAGTACATAGGACTATGTGTGATATACCAGGACGCACTGTGTGGACAGGATATAGAATATGTAGATCAGCCATCTGTGAAGGACTTTTATGCAATTGCCTATATGCTTCAGTTTAATTCTCTCCCTGCTATTTTAAGGTCTATATTGTTCGGTTCCAAATGTCAAGAATGAATGTATTCGTGTACCGAACAGAGATGTTGAGATTATGTTTGTATGTGGGATAGAAAGTACTTTTCTGAAATTGTTAAAAATTGTAAATGTTCTGGCCAGCAGATAATTGAGCTGTGTGTATTGTCAGAACTCAATTATCTAGCCTGGCCCAGAGGAGGAGTTTTATGCTGCATAAAGTGTGAGTTCTGTGTACCAGTAATCAGTCTGTTCCAGCATTAAGTTTTGACTCATGTGTGGATTATTCGGCGATTCCAGGGATATTCCTACTCGTGGAATATTGGGTGATTTTATTTTATGAGAAGAAGGGAATGCTTGACGGGGATATTTTCTACTACCGTCACACCATCCATCTCCATTATGTAGACCTCCAGTATAGTCATCAGGACAGTGCACAGGACTATGTGTGATATACCAGGACAGACTGTGTGGACAGGATATAGTATATGTAGATCAGTCATCCATCTCCATGATGTAGACCTCCAGTATAGTCATCAGGACAGTACACAGGACTCTGTGTGATATACCAGGACGCACTGTGTGGACAGGATATAGAATATGTAGATCAGTCATCCATCTCCATGATGTAGACCTCCAGTATAGTCATCAGGACAGTACACAGGACTCTGTGTGATATACCAGGACGCACTGTGTGGTCAGGATATAGTATATGTAGATCAGCCATCCATCTCCATGATGTAGACCTCCAGTATAGTCATCAGGACAGTACACAGGACAACGTGTGATATACAAGGACGCACTGTGTGGTCAGGATATAGTATATGTAGATCAGTCATCCATCTCCATGATGTAGACCTCCAGTATAGTCATCAGGACAGTACACAGGACAACGTATGATATACCAGGACAGACTGTGTGGTCAGGATATAGTATATGTAGATCAGCCATCCATCTCCATGATGTAGACCTCCAGTATAGTCATCAGGGCAGTGCACAGGACTATGTGTGATATACCAGGACAGACTGTGTGGACAGGATATAGTATATGTAGATCAGCCATCCATCTCCATGATGTAGACCTCCAGTATAGTCATCAGGACAGTACACAGGACTATTGTGATATACCAGGACGCACTGTGTGGACAGGATATAGTATATGTAGATCAGCCATCCATCTCCATGATGTAGACCTCCAGTATAGTCATCAGTACAGTGCACAGGACTATGTGTGATATACCAGGATGTACTGAGTGAACAGGATATAGAATATATAGATCAGTCATCCATCTCCATGATGTAGACCTCCAGTATAGTCATCAGTACAGTGCACAGGACTATGTGTGATATACCAGGACAGACTGTGTGGACAGGATATAGTATATGTAGATCAGTCATCCATCTCCATGATGTAGACCTCCAGTATAGTCATCAGGACAGTGCACAGGACTATGTGTGATATACCAGGACAGACTGTGTGGACAGGATATAGTATATGTAGATCAGTCATCCATCTCCATGATGTAGACCTCCAGTATAGTCATCAGTATAGTACACAGGATTATGTGTGATATACCAGGACAGACTGTGTGGACAGGATATAGTATATGTAGATCAGTCATCCATCTCCATGATGTAGACCTCCAGTATAGTCATCAGGACAGTACACAGGACTATGTGTGATATACCAGGACAGACTGTGTGGACAGGATATAGTATATGTAGATCAGTAATCCATCTCCATGATGTAGACCTCCAGTATAGTCATCAGGACAGTACACAGGACTATGTGTGATATACCAGGACAGACTGTGTGGACAGGATATAGTATATGTAGATCAGTAATCCATCTCCATGATGTAGACCTCCAGTATAGTCATCAGGACAGTACACAGGACTATGTGTGATATACCAGGACAGACTGTGTGGACAGGATATAGTATATGTAGATCAGTAATCTATCTCCATGATGTAGACCTCCAGTATAGTCATCAGGACAGTACACAGGACTATGTGTGATATACCAGGACAGACTGTGTGGACAGGATATAGTATATGTAGATCAGTAATCCATCTCCATGATGTAGACCTCCAGTATAGTCATCAGGACAGTGCACAGGACTATGTGTGATATACCAGGACAGACTGTGTGGACAGGATATAGTATATGTAGATCAGTCATCCATCTCCATGATGTAGACCTCCAGTATAGTCATCAGGACAGTGCACAGGACTATGTGTGATATACCAGGACAGACTGTGTGGTCAGGATATAGTATATGTAGATCAGCTATCCATCTCCATGATGTAGACCTCCAGTATAGTCATCAGGACAGTACACAGGACTATGTGTGATATACCAGGACAGACTGTGTGGTCAGGATATAGTATATGTAGATCAGCCATCCATCTCCATGATGTAGACCTCCAGTATAGTCATCAGGACAGTACACAGGACTATGTGTGATATACCAGGACGCACTGTGTGACAGGATATAGTATATGTAGATCAGCCATCCATCTCCATGATGTAGACCTCCAGTATAGTCATCAGGACAGTACACAGGACTATGTGTGATATACCAGGACGAACTGTGTGGTCAGGATATAGTATATGTAGATCAGCCATCCATCTCCATGATGTAGACCTCCAGTATAGTCATCAGGACAGTACACAGGACTATGTGTGATATACCAGGACAGACTGTGTGGACAGGATATAGTATATGTAGATCAGTAATCCATCTCCATGATGTAGACCTCCAGTATAGTCATCAGGACAGTACACAGGACTATGTGTGATATACCAGGACGAACTGTGTGGTCAGGATATAGTATATGTAGATCAGCCATCCATCTCCATGATGTAGACCTCCAGTATAGTCATCAGGACAGTACACAGGACTATGTGTGATATACCAGGACAGACTGTGTGGACAGGATATAGTATATGTAGATCAGTAATCATCTCCATGATGTAGACCTCCAGTATAGTCATCAGGACAGTACACAGGACTATGTGTGATATACCAGGACGAACTGTGTGGTCAGGATATAGTATATGTAGATCAGCCATCCATCTCCATGATGTAGACCTCCAGTATAGTCATCAGGACAGTACACAGGACTATGTGTGATATACCAGGACAGACTGGTGTGGACAGGATATAGTATATGTAGATCAGTCATCCATCTCCATGATGTAGACCTCCAGTATAGTCATCAGGACAGTGCACAGGACTATGTGTGATATACCAGGACCGACTGTGTGGACAGGATATAGTATATGTAGATCAGTCATCCATCTCCATGATGTAGACCTCCAGTATAGTCATCAGGACAGTGCACAGGACTATGTGTGATATACCAGGACGCACTGTGTGGACAGGATATAGTATATGTAGATCAGTCATCCATCTCCATGATGTAGACCTCCAGTATAGTCATCAGGACAGTACACAGGACTATGTGTGATATACCAGGACAGACTGTGTGGACAGGATATAGTATATGTAGATCAGTCATCCATCTCCATGATGTAGACCTCCAGTATAGTCATCAGGACAGTGCACAGGACTATGTGTGATATACCAGGACAGACTGTGTGGTCAGGATATAGTATATGTAGATCAGCATCCATCTCCATGATGTAGACCTCCAGTATAGTCATCAGGACAGTACACAGGACTATGTGTGATATACCAGGACAGCACTGTGTGGACAGGATATAGTATATGTAGATCAGTCATCCATCTCCATGATGTAGACCTCCAGTATAGTCATCAGGACAGTACACAGGACTATGTGTGATATACCAGGACAGACTGTGTGGACAGGATATAGTATATGTAGATCAGCCATCCATCTCCATGATGTAGACCTCCAGTATAGTCATCAGGACAGTACACAGGACTATGTGTGATATACCAGGACGCACTGTGTGGACAGGATATAGTATATGTAGATCAGTCATCCATCTCCATGATCGTAGACCTCCAGTATAGTCATCAGGACAGTACACAGGACTATGTGTGATATACCAGGACAGACTGTGTGGACAGGATATAGTATATGTAGATCAGCCATCCATCTCCATGATGTAGACCTCCAGTATAGTCATCAGGACAGTGCACAGGACTATGTGTGATATACCAGGACAGACTGTGTGGTCAGGATATAGTATATGTAGATCAGTCATCCATCTCCATGATGTAGACCTCCAGTATAGTCATCAGGACAGTGCACAGGACTATGTGTGATATACCAGGACAGACTGTGTGGACAGGATATAGTATATGTAGATCAGCCATCCATCTCCATGATGTAGACCTCCAGTATAGTCATCAGGACAGTGCACAGGACTATGTGTGATATTCCAGGACAGACTGTGTGGTCAGGATATAGTATATGTAGATCAGCCATCCATCTCCATGATGTAGACCTCCAGTATAGTCATCAGGACAGTACACAGGACTATGTGTGATATACCAGGACGCACTGTGTGGTCAGGATATAGTATATGTAGATCAGCCATCCATCTCCATGATGTAGACCTCCAGTATAGTCATCAGGACAGTACACAGGACTATGTGTGATATACCAGGACAGACTGTGTGGACAGGATATAGTATATGTAGATCAGTCATCCATCTCCATGATGTAGACCTCCAGTATAGTCATCAGGACAGTGCACAGGACTATGTGTGATATACCAGGACTGACTGTGTGGACAGGATATAGTATATGTAGATCAGTCATCCATCTCCATGATGTAGACCTCCAGTATAGTCATCAGGACAGTACACAGGACTATGTGTGATATACCAGGACAGACTGTGTGGACAGGATATAGTATATGTAGATCAGCCATCCATCTCCATGATGTAGACCTCCAGTATAGTCATCAGGACAGTACACAGGACTATGTGTGATATACCAGGACAGCACTGTGTGGTCAGGATATAGTATATGTAGATCAGACATCCATCTCCATGATGTAGACCTCCAGTATAGTCATCAGGACAGTACACAGGACTATGTGTGATATACCAGGACAGCACTGTGTGGTCAGGATATAGTATATGTAGATCAGTCATCCATCTCCATGATGTAGACCTCCAGTATAGTCATCAGGACAGTGCACAGGACTATGTGTGATATACCAGGACAGACTGTGTGGACAGGATATAGTATATGTAGATCAGCATCCATCTCCATGATGTAGACCTCCAGTATAGTCATCAGGACAGTGCACAGGACTATGTGTGATATACCAGGACACACTGTGTGGACAGGATATAGTATATGTAGATCAGTCATCCATCTCCATGATGTAGACCTCCAGTATAGTCATCAGGACAGTACACAGGACTATGTGTGATATACCAGGACAGACTGTGTGGTCAGGATATAGTATATGTAGATCAGCCATCCATCTCCATGATGTAGACCTCCAGTATAGTCATCAGGACAGTGCACAGGACTATGTGTGATATACCAGGACGCACTGTGTGGACAGGATATAGTATATGTAGATCAGCTATCCATCTCCATGATGTAGACCTCCAGTATAGTCATCAGGACAGTGCACAGGACTATGTGTGATATACCAGGACGCACTGTGTGGACAGGATATAGTATATGTAGATCAGTCATCCATCTCCATGATGTAGACCTCCAGTATAGTCATCAGGACAGTGCACAGGACTATGTGTGATATACCAGGACAGACTGTGTGGACAGGATATAGTATATGTAGATCAGCCATCCATCTCCATGATGTAGACCTCCAGTATAGTCATCAGGACAGTAGCACAGGACTATGTGTGATATACCAGGACAGACTGTGTGGTCAGGATATAGTATATGTAGATCAGTCATCCATCTCCATGATGTAGACCTCCAGTATAGTCATCAGGACAGTGCACAGGACTATGTGTGATATACCAGGATGTACTGTGTGGACAGGATATAGTATATGTAGATCAGTCATCCATCTCCATGATGTAGACCTCCAGTATAGTCATCAGGGCAGTGCACAGGACTATGTGTGATATACCAGGACAGACTGTGTGGACAGGATATAGTATATGTAGATCAGCCATCCATCTCCATGATGTAGACCTCCAGTATAGTCATCAGGACAGTACACAGGACTATGTGTGATATACCAGGACGCACTGTGTGGACAGGATATAGTATATGTAGATCAGCCATCCATCTCCATGATGTAGACCTCCAGTATAGTCATCAGTACAGTACACAGGACTATGTGTGATATACCAGGACAGACTGTGTGGTCAGGATATAGTATATGTAGATCAGCCATCCATCTCCATGATGTAGACCTCCAGTATAGTCATCAGGACAGTACACAGGACTATGTGTGATATACCAGGACGCACTGTGTGGACAGGATATAGTATATGTAGATCAGCCATCCATCTCCATGATGTAGACCTCCAGTATAGTCATCAGTACAGTGCACAGGACTATGTGTGATATACCAGGATGTACTGAGTGAACAGGATATAGAATATATAGATCAGTCATCCATCTCCATGATGTAGACCTCCAGTATAGTCATCAGTACAGTGCACAGGACTATGTGTGATATACCAGGACAGACTGTGTGGACAGGATATAGTATATGTAGATCAGTCATCCATCTCCATGATGTAGACCTCCAGTATAGTCATCAGGACAGTGCACAGGACTATGTGTGATATACCAGGACAGACTGTGTGGACAGGATATAGTATATGTAGATCAGTCATCCATCTCCATGATGTAGACCTCCAGTATAGTCATCAGTACAGTACACAGGACTATGTGTGATATACCAGGACAGACTGTGTGGACAGGATATAGTATATGTAGATCAGTCATCCATCTCCATGATGTAGACCTCCAGTATAGTCATCAGGACAGTACACAGGACTATGTGTGATATACCAGGACAGACTGTGTGGACAGGATATAGTATATGTAGATCAGTCATCCATCTCCATGATGTAGACCTCCAGTATAGTCATCAGGACAGTACACAGGACTATGTGTGATATACCAGGACAGACTGTGTGGACAGGATATAGTATATGTAGATCAGTAATCCATCTCCATGATGTAGACCTCCAGTATAGTCATCAGGACAGTACACAGGACTATGTGTGATATACCAGGACAGACTGTGTGGACAGGATATAGTATATGTAGATCAGTCATCCATCTCCATGATGTAGACCTCCAGTATAGTCATCAGGACAGTACACAGGACTATGTGTGATATACCAGGACGCACTGTGTGGACAGGATATAGTATATGTAGATCAGTAATCCATCTCCATGATGTAGACCTCCAGTATAGTCATCAGGACAGTACACAGGACTATGTGTGATATACCAGGACAGACTGTGTGGACAGGATATAGTATATGTAGATCAGTAATCCATCTCCATGATGTAGACCTCCAGTATAGTCATCAGGACAGTGCACAGGACTATGTGTGATATACCAGGACAGACTGTGTGGTCAGGATATAGTATATGTAGATCAGCTATCCATCTCCATGATGTAGACCTCCAGTATAGTCATCAGGACAGTGCACAGGACTCTGTGTGATATACCAGGACAGACTGTGTGGTCAGGATATAGTATATGTAGATCAGCCATCCATCTCCATGATGTAGACCTCCAGTATAGTCATCAGGATAGTACACAGGACTATGTGTGATATACCAGGACGCACTGTGTGAACAGGATATAGAATATATAGATCAGCCATCCATCTCCATGATGTAGACCTCCAGTATAGTCATCAGGACAGTACACAGGACTATGTGTGATATACCAGGACGAACTGTGTGGTCAGGATATAGTATATGTAGATCAGCCATCCATCTCCATGATGTAGACCTCCAGTATAGTCATCAGGACAGTACACAGGACTATGTGTGATATACCAGGACAGACTGTGTGGACAGGATATAGTATATGTAGATCAGTAATCTATCTCCATGATGTAGACCTCCAGTATAGTCATCAGGACAGTACACAGGACTATGTGTGATATACCAGGACGAACTGTGTGGTCAGGATATAGTATATGTAGATCAGCCATCCATCTCCATGATGTAGACCTCCAGTATAGTCATCAGGACAGTACACAGGACTATGTGTGATATACCAGGACAGACTGTGTGGACAGGATATAGTATATGTAGATCAGTAATCTATCTCCATGATGTAGACCTCCAGTATAGTCATCAGGACAGTACACAGGACTATGTGTGATATACCAGGACGAACTGTGTGGTCAGGATATAGTATATGTAGATCAGCCATCCATCTCCATGATGTAGACCTCCAGTATAGTCATCAGGACAGTACACAGGACTATGTGTGATATACCAGGACAGACTGTGTGGTCAGGATATAGTATATATAGATCAGTAATCCATCTCTATGATGTAGACCTCCAGTATAGTCATCAGGACAGTACACAGGACTATGTGTGATATACCAGGACACACTGTGTGGTCAGGATATAGTATATGTAGATCAGCCATCCATCTCCATGATGTAGACCTCCAGTATAGTCATCAGGACAGTACACAGGACTATGTGTGATATACCAGGATGAACTGTGTGGACAGGATATAGTATATGTAGATCAGCCATCCATCTCCATGATGTAGACCTCCAGTATAGTCATCAGGACAGTGCACAGGACTATGTGTGATAGACCAGGACGCACTGTGTGGACAGGATATAGTATATGTAGATCAGCCATCCATCTCCATGATGTAGACCTCCAGTATAGTCATCAGTACAGTGCACAGGACTATGTGTGATATACCAGGACAGACTGTGTGGTCAGGATATAGTATATGTAGATCAGTCATCCATCTCCATGATGTAGACCTCCAGTATAGTCATCAGTACAGTGCACAGGATTATGTGTGATATACTAGGACAGACTGTGTGGACAGGATATAGTATATGTAGATCAGTAATCCATCTCCATGATGTAGACCTCCAGTATAGTCATCAGGACAGTGCACAGGACTATGTGTGATATACCGGGACGCAATGTGTGGACAGGATATAGTATATGTAGATCAGTAATCCATCTCCATGATGTAGACCTCCAGTATAGTCATCAGGACAGTGCACAGGACTATGTGTGATATACCAGGATGTACTGTGTGGACAGGATATAGTATATGTAGATCAGCCATCCATCTCCATGATGTAGACCTCCAGTATAGTCATCAGGACAGTGCACAGGACTATGTGTGATATACCGGGACGCACTGTGTGGACAGGATATAGTATATGTAGATCAGTCATCCATCTCCATGATGTAGACCTCCAGTATAGTCATCAGGACAGTGCACAGGACTATGTGTGATATACCAGGATGTACTGTGTGGACAGGATATAGTATATGTAGATCAGTAATCCATCTCCATGATGTAGACCTCCAGTATAGTCATCAGGACAGTACACAGGACTATGTGTGATATACCAGGACAGACTGTGTGGACAGGATATAGTATATGTAGATCAGTCATCCATCTCCATGATGTAGACCTCCAGTATAGTCATCAGGACAGTGCACAGGACTATGTGAGATATGCCAGGACAGACTGTGTGGTCAGGATATAGTATATGTAGATCAGCCATCCATCTCCATGATGTAGACCTCCAGTATAGTCATCAGGACAGTGCACAGGACTATGTGTGATATACCAGGACAGACTGTGTGGTCAGGATATAGTATATGTAGATCAGCCATCCATCTCCATGATGTAGACCTCCAGTATAGTCATCAGGACAGTGCACAGGACTATGTGTGATATACCAGGACAGACTGTGTGGTCAGGATATAGTATATGTAGATCAGTCATCCATCTCCATGATGTAGACCTCCAGTATAGTCATCAGGACAGTACACAGGACTTTGTGTGATATACCAGGACAGACTGTGTGGTCAGGATATAGTATATGTAGATCAGCCATCCATCTCCATGATGTAGACCTCCAGTATAGTCATCAGGACAGTACACAGGACTATGTGTGATATACCAGGACGCACTGTGTTGACAGGATATAGAATATGTAGATCAGTAATCTATCTCCATGATGTAGACCTCCAGTATAGTCATCAGGACTGTACACAGGACTATGTGTGATATACCAGGACAGACTGTGTGAACAGGATATAGTATATGTAGATCAGCCATCCATCTCCATGATGTAGACCTCCAGTATAGTCATCAGGACAGTACACAGGACTATGTGTGATATACCAGGACAGACTGTGTGGACAGGATATAGTATATGTAGATCAGCCATCCATCTCCATGATGTAGACCTCCAGTATAGTCATCAGGACAGTGCACAGGACTATGTGTGATATACCAGGACACACTGTGTGGTCAGGATATAGTATATGTAGATCAGTCATCCATCTCCATGATGTAGACCTCCAGTATAGTCATCAGGACAGTACATAGGACTATGTGTGATATACCAGGACAGACTGTGTGGTCAGGATATAGTATATGTAGATCAGCCATCCATCTCCATGATGTAGACCTCCAGTATAGTCATCAGGACAGTACATAGGACTATGTGTGATATACCAGGCAGAGGCGTATCTAGTGAAAATGGCGCCTATGGCAAGCACTGAAACTGCGCCCCTGGGGGGAGAGAGGAAGTAGGATCACCAGCGGCCCTGTCTGCTTAGCACATACGCACAATCGCACCTGATGATGACTTTAAGGCCTCTTTCACACTGGGGGGTGGGGGCGTCGGTGGTAAAGTGCTGCTATTTTTAACGGCGCTTTACCGTCTTTTTTGCGGCACTGTTCAGCCGCTAGCGGGGCGCTTTTAACTCCCGCTAGCGGCCGAGAAAGGGTTAAAAAAAACGCCTGCAAAGCACCGCTTTGATTTCAATGGGCAGGGGCACTTTAGGAGCCACTCCTACAGCGCCTCAAAGATGCTGCTTGCAAACGCACTGCTCCAGTGTTAAAGCCCTCTGGCTTTCTTCACACAGGAGTGAATGGAGCCGCTCTTTCAGGGCGCTTTGCAGGTGCTACAGCGCTACAAAATAGAGCACTCCAATGTGAAAGCCAGAGGGTTTTAACACTGGAGCGGTGCGTTGGCAGGACAATAAAAAAAGTCCTTTTAGCCACATCTTTGAGGCGCTGTAGGAACAGTGTACACACTGATTCGAAAGCGCCACTGCCCATTGAAATCAATGGGCAGCGCCGCCGAACCGCCAGCAATGCACCGCTGCAAGCTGCATTTTGCGGGCGGTTTTAACCCTTTTTGGGCAGCTAGTGGAAGCTCAAAGTCCTGCGAGCCGCATATTTGAGGCGCCCTGCTAGCGGCTGAATAGCGCCGCAAAAACTACAGTAAAGCGCCGCTCAAATAGCGACGCTTTACCGCCAATAGCGCAACGCCCCAGTGTGACAATAGCCTAAGCCTGGCATCATGACAGTCTCAAACAGAAGCAAGCAGCCCATCCAATATAGTGCTTGCACAATATGGATTAAATTAATTATAATTATGCATAGCCATAGATATAAATAAAGTGATTTGTGCAACAGCAGGTACAACTTGCACAAATCACTTTATTTAGGATATCTATGCATAATTCTAATTTATTTATTCCATATATTTAGCAGCACTATATTAGGTATTTAGCAAGGTTACATTTATTAGGTTGCCTGCAGTGCTTGGCAGATTGCAGAATGTCAGTACATCATTATACAGTGTGATCATGATGTGTGTGTGTACCGTAGCAGACTAGCAGTGCTGCCTGGCTGGGGGTCCAATCGTCCAACTTCTCACAGTTCTTCTCCTCACTTCACCTCAGTGCAGTCAGTCACCTCACGAGTGACACGCTTGGATAATATGAAGCTACGATACGCAGAGGAGGGTAGGCGGAGCTTGAGGCGGAGCTGGAGGCGGAGCCTCTGCAAGTTAGCAGATACACGGACGGACTGGGCGATCCCATTCATAGAAAATCATGGGGGCGCCTGTCTTTCTCCTACATGCCAGCCCTCAGTCCAGACTGTCCAGCCAAGGTAAAAGTACTTTCCAAGTTAATTTGCGTGCCGCCGCCAGCGCTGGGGCTAAAGGAGGTGGCTGCAGAATGGGTGGGAATTTTTTTTTCATGATATTTTTTTTTTTTGTCGCCCCCCCCGCTTGGCGCCTATGGCACTAGCCATGGCTGCCATAGCTTGGATACGCCACTGATACCAGGACGCACTGTGTGGACAGGATATAGTATATGTAGATCAGTCATCCATCTCCATGATGTAGACCTCCAGTATAGTCATCAGGACAGTGCACAGGACTATGTGTGATATACCAGGACAGACTGTGTGGACAGGATATAGAATATGTAGATCAGTCATCCATCTCCATGATCTAGACCTCCAGTATAGTCATCAGGACAGTGCACAGGACTATGTGTGATATACCAGGACAGACTGTGTGGACAGGATATAGTATATGTAGATCAGTCATCCATCTCCATGATCTAGACCTCCAGTATAGTCATCAGGACAGTGCACAGGACTATGTGTGATATACCGGGACGCACTGTGTGGACAGGATATAGTATATGTAGATCAGCCATCCATCTCCATGATGTAGACCTCCAGTATAGTCATCAGGACAGTACACAGGACTATGTGTGATATACCAGGACGCACTGTGTGGACAGGATATAGTATATGTAGATCAGTAATCCATCTCCATGATGTAAACCTCCAGTATAGTCATCAGGACAGTACACAGGACTATGTGTGATATACCAGGACGCACTGTGTGGACAGGATATAGTATATGTAGATCAGTCATCCATCTCTATGATGTAGACCTCCAGTATAGTCATCAGGACAGTACACAGGACTATGTGTGATATACCAGGACGCACTGTGTGGACAGGATATAGTATATGTAGATCAGTCATCCATCTCCATGATCTAGACCTCCAGTATAGTCATCAGGACAGTACACAGGACTATGTGTGATATACCAGGATGTACTGTGTGGACAGGATATAGTATATGTAGATCAGCCATCCATCTCCATGATGTAGACCTCCAGTATAGTCATCAGGACAGTGCACAGGACTATGTGTGATATTCCAGGACAGACTGTGTGGTCAGGATATAGTATATGTAGATCAGCCATCCATCTCCATGATGTAGACCTCCAGTATAGTCATCAGGACAGTACACAGGACTATGTGTGATATACCAGGACGCACTGTGTGGACAGGATATAGTATATGTAGATCAGCCATCCATCTCCATGATGTAGACCTCCAGTATAGTCATCAGGACAGTGCACAGGACTATGTGTGATATTCCAGGACAGACTGTGTGGTCAGGATATAGTATATGTAGATCAGCCATCCATCTCCATGATGTAGACCTCCAGTATAGTCATCAGGACAGTACACAGGACTATGTGTGATATACCAGGACGCACTGTGTGGTCAGGATATAGTATATGTAGATCAGTCATCCATCTCCATGATGTAGACCTCCAGTATAGTCATCAGGACAGTGCACAGGACTATGTGTGATATACCAGGACAGACTGTGTGGTCAGGATATAGTATATGTAGATCAGCCATCCATCTCCATGATGTAGACCTCCAGTATAGTCATCAGGACAGTACACAGGACAACGTGTGATATACCAGGACACACTGTGTGGTCAGGATATAGTATATGTAGATCAGTCATCCATCTCCATGATGTAGACCTCCAGTATAGTCATCAGGACAGTACACAGGACTATGTGTGATATACCAGGACAGACTGTGTGGTCAGGATATAGTATATGTAGATCAGCCATCCATCTCCATGATGTAGACCTCCAGTATAGTCATCAGGACAGTACACAGGACTATGTGTGATATACCAGGACAGACTGTGTGGTCAGGATATAGTATATGTAGATCAGTCATCCATCTCCATGATGTAGACCTCCAGTATAGTCATCAGGACAGTGCACAGGACTATGTGTGATATACCAGGACAGACTGTGTGGACAGGATATAGTATATGTAGATCAGCCATCCATCTCCATGATGTAGACCTCCAGTATAGTCATCAGGACAGTACACAGGACTATGTGTGATATACCAGGACAGACTGTGTGGTCAGGATATAGTATATGTAGATCAGCTATCCATCTCCATGATGTAGACCTCCAGTATAGTCATCAGGACAGTACACAGGACTATGTGTGATATACCAGGACAGACTGTGTGGACAGGATATAGTATATGTAGATCAGCTATCCATCTCCATGATGTAGACCTCCAGTATAGTCTTCAGGACAGTACACAGGACTATGTGTGATATACCAGGACAGACTGTGTGGACAGGATATAGTATATGTAGATCAGCCATCCATCTCCATGATGTAGACCTCCAGTATAGTCATCAGGACAGTGCACAGGACTATGTGTGATATACCAGGACGCACTGTGTGGTCAGGATATAGTATATGTAGATCAGCCATCCATCTCCATGATGTAGACCTCCAGTATAGTCATCAGGACAGTACACAGGACTATGTGTGATATACCAGGACAGCACTGTGTGGACAGGATATAGTATATGTAGATCAGCATCCATCTCCATGATGTAGACCTCCAGTATAGTCATCAGGACAGTAGCACAGGACTATGTGTGATATACCAGGACGCTCTGTTGTGGACAGGATATAGTATATGTAGATCAGCATCCATCTCTATGATGTAGACCTCCGTATAGTCATCAGGACAGTACATCAGGCCTATGTGTGATATACCCAGGAACACTGTGTGGGACAGGATATAGTATATGTAGATCAGTCATCCTTCTCCATGACGTAGACCTCCAGTATAGTCATCAGGGAAAGTACACAGGACTATGTGTGATATACCAGGAAGACTGTGTGGACAGGATATAGTATATGTAGATCAGCCATCCATCTCCATGATGTAGACCTCCAGTATAGTCCTCAGGACAGTGCACTGGACTATGTGTGATATCCAGGACACTGTGTGGCAGGATATATATATGTAGATCAGCCCTCCATCTCCATGATGTAGACCTCCAGTAATAGTCATCAGTACAGTACTCAGGACCTATGTGTGATATACCAGGACGCACTGTGTGGTAAGGATATAGTATATGTAGATCAGCCAGTCCATCTCCATGAGTAGACCTCCAGTATAGTCATCAGGACAGTGCACAGGACATGTGTGATATACCAGGACGCACTGTGTGGACAGGATATAGTATATGTAGATCAGCCATCCATCTCCATGATGTAGACCTCCAGTATAGTCATCAGGACAGTGCACAGGACTATGTGTGATATACCAGGACAGCACTGTGTGGACAGGATATAGTATATGTAGATCAGTCATCCATCTCCATGATGTAGACCTCCAGTATAGTCATCAGGACAGTGCACAGGACTATGTGTGATATACCAGGACAGTACTGTGTGGACAGGATATAGTATATGTAGATCAGTCATCCATCTCCATGATGTAGACCTCCAGTATAGTCATCAGGACAGTGCACAGGACTATGTGTGATATACCAGGACAGACTGTGTGGACAGGATATAGTATATGTAGATCAGTCATCCATCTCCATGATGTAGACCTCCAGTATAGTCATCAGGACAGTACACAGGACTATGTGTGATATACCAGGACAGACTGTGTGGACAGGATATAGTATATGTAGATCAGTCATCCATCTCCATGATGTAGACCTCCAGTATAGTCATCAGGACAGTACACAGGACTATGTGTGATATACCAGGACAGCACTGTGTGGACAGGATATAGTATATGTAGATCAGTCATCCATCTCCATGATGTAGACCTCCAGTATAGTCATCAGGACAGTACACAGGACTATGTGTGATATACCAGGACGCACTGTGTGGACAGGATATAGTATATGTAGATCAGTCATCCATCTCCATGATGTAGACCTCCAGTATAGTCATCAGGACAGTACACAGGACTATGTGTGATATACCAGGACAGACTGTGTGGACAGGATATAGTATATGTAGATCAGTCATCCATCTCCATGATGTAGACCTCCAGTATAGTCATCAGGACAGTACACAGGACTATGTGTGATATACCAGGACAGACTGTGTGGACAGGATATAGTATATGTAGATCAGCCATCCATCTCCATGATGTAGACCTCCAGTATAGTCATCAGGACAGTACACAGGACTATGTGTGATATACCAGGACAGCACTGTGTGGACAGGATATAGTATATGTAGATCAGTCATCCATCTCCATGATGTAGACCTCCAGTATAGTCATCAGACAGTACACAGGACTATGTGTGATATACCAGGACGACTGTGTGGACAGGATATAGTATATGTAGATCAGCCATCCATCTCCATGATGTAGACCTCCAGTATAGTCATCAGGACAGTGCACAGGACTATGTGTGATATACCAGGACAGACTGTGTGGTCAGGATATAGTATATGTAGATCAGTCATCCATCTCCATGATGTAGACCTCCAGTATAGTCATCAGGACAGTACACAGGACTATGTGTGATATACCAGGACAGACTGTGTGGTCAGGATATAGTATATGTAGATCAGTCATCCATCTCCATGATGTAGACCTCCAGTATAGTCATCAGGACAGTGCACAGGACTATGTGTGATATACCAGGACAGACTGTGTGGTCAGGATATAGTATATGTAGATCAGTCATCCATCTCCATGATGTAGACCTCCAGTATAGTCATCAGGACAGTGCACAGGACTATGTGTGATATACCAGGACAGACTGTGTGGACAGGATATAGTATATGTAGATCAGCCATCCATCTCCATGATGTAGACCTCCAGTATAGTCATCAGGACAGTGCACGGGACTATGTGTGATATTCCAGGACAGACTGTGTGGTCAGGATATAGTATATGTAGATCAGCCATCCATCTCCATGATGTAGACCTCCAGTATAGTCATCAGGACAGTACACAGGACTATGTGTGATATACCAGGACGCACTGTGTGGACAGGATATAGAATATGTAGATCAGCCATCCATCTCCATGATGTAGACCTCCAGTATAGTCATCAGGACAGTACACAGGACTATGTATGATATACCAGGACAGACTGTGTGGACAGGATATAGTATATGTAGATCAGTCATCCATCTCCATGATGTAGACCTCCAGTATAGTCATCAGGACAGTGCACAGGACTATGTGTGATATACCAGGACGCACTGTGTGGACAGGATATAGTATATGTAGATCAGTCATCCATCTCCATGATGTAGACCTCCAGCATAGTCATCAGGACAGTACACAGGACTATGTGTGATAGACCAGGACAGACTGTTTGGACAGGTATAGTATATGTAGATCAGCCATCCATCTCCATGATGTAGACCTCCAGTATAGTCATCAGGATAGTACACAGGACAACGTATGATATACCAGGACGCACTGTGTGGTCAGGATATAGTATATGTAGATCAGTAATCCATTTCCATGATGTAGACCTCCAGTATAGTCATTAGGACAGTACACAGGACTATGTGTGATATACCAGGACAGACTGTGTGGACAGGATATAGTATATGTAGATCAGCCATCCATCTCCATGATGTAGACCTCCAGTATAGTCATCAGGATAGTACACAGGACAACGTATGATATACCAGGACGCACTGTGTGGTCAGGATATAGTATATGTAGATCAGTAATCCATTTCCATGATGTAGACCTCCAGTATAGTCATCAGGACAGTACACAGGACTATGTGTGATATACCAGGACAGACTGTGTGGACAGGATATAGTATATGTAGATCAGCCATCCATCTCCATGATGTAGACCTCCAGTATAGTCATCAGGACAGTGCACAGGACTATGTGTGATATACCAGGACAGACTGTGTGGACAGGATATAGTATATGTAGATCAGCCATCCATCTCCATGATGTAGACCTCCAGTATAGTCATCAGGACAGTGCACAGGACTGTTTATGGACTACATTGCTCTGTGTCGTAACCTTTAGGTTATTTAATGCTGAGACACATTAATGCTCTACAGTGGTGAAATAGTTCCTTATGGGATCCACATAGTCCTACAATGTCTGGGTTTGTGGACCGTTCAGCTGAACACAGTATCTTTTATTCACACTTGTACTTTGTGATTACAGATGATTTCCAGGAGAATGTTGTGGATGATGGGGATGTCACCTACGAGAATTTTACTGGTACAAAACCATCAAGGGTGAGAACAGAATTACCAACATTCCGTACTGGACCAGAGCGCCCACTGAGGACAGGTCTGTGTATTACAGGGCTAGTACATGTGTCTGCAAAATTAGATTATGGATTATCGAGAAATGAGTGGAATATTTCCTGGTTTAAAGTTTTCTCTTCTCAGGATGAAAATGTAGTATTTTCTGGAGCGCTTTTGTCCGTTGTGCAGATGTTTTTGTGATGGAATTTTTTTTTTTCTGTGCAGTCATCAATTTCAGTGCCCCTGTGATTTTCCAGTGTGGTTTATGGTGGCCAGAGATCCGGTTTTAGGCCTGAAAGTCCGGCTTTCAGACTCCCTGTCCTTCATCCGGCGCTGGGCCTGGACAGACGCAGGGATGTCCTTTTGAACAGCTCACTCTCAGACAGCAGCACCGTGCTGTCTGAGCGTGAGCTGCAGGGAGAAAGTCACCCTCTCTCCCATCCCTGCAGCTGACAGAAGTTGATTTTTACCTTTATTACCTTCAATCCTTGTCGGCTGCGGAGTGGGAGGGGCGTGGCCTACTGGACCGGGGGCGTGGTTTTTAAGTCCGTCTTTTGAAGGTGGCCTGAATGGCTACCCTGATGTGATTACCTATCAGGGTACCCGACACTAATGACGCCGTCACCTGCACACGTGATCTCAATCATCTGCATGATGTGATTTGTACTGATACAACTAAACCTTCCCTCCGGTCACCACCTGTAAAGAAGGGCGGGGGTCTTCTTAAAGCTTACAGTGATCCCATCTCATTTTTTTTTTTTATGTCCTGGGGATTTCACAGACACTCGTTCAGGTGTCTCCAGCGGGATAACAGAGCGAGGTGTAGGATATTATATTTATCAGAGGATGAGGCGCCTGAAAACGTCCGAAAATCAGTAATTCTGACTCTTATGTGTCTCTTTTAGGATTCTGGTCCAGAGCCCCGCTCCTGATGCTGGTCCCCTTACTGGCATCTGTCATGTTACTGGCCTCCACTATTGGACTGTCAGTGAAGTGTAAGTGACAACTGTCAAGTTAGGTAATCATCGTATAATATGTATAATCTGTATGTAGTGAACTCCCTCTAGTGGTGGCTGTATAATCTGTATGTAGTGAGCTCCCTCTAGTGGTGGCTGTATAATCTGTATGTAGTGAGCTCCCTCTAGTGGTGGCAGTATAATATGTACGCGGTGAGCTCCCTCTAGTGGTGGCTGTATAATCTGTATGTAGTGAGCTCCCTCTAGTGGTGACTGTATAATCTGTATGTAGTGAGCTCCCTCTAGTGGTGGCTGTATAATCTGTATGTAGTGAGCTCTCTCTAGTGGTGGCAGTATAATCTGTATGTAGTGAGCTCCCTCTAGTGGTGGCTGTATAATCTGTATGTAGTGAGCTCCCTCTAGTGGTGACTGTATAATCTGTATGTAGTGAGCTCCCCCTAGTGGTGGCTGTATAATCTGTATGTAGTGAGCTCCCCCTAGTGGTGGCTGTATAATCTGTATGTAGTGAGCTCCCTCTAGTGGTGGCTGTATAATCTGTATGTAGTGAGCTCCCTCTAGTGGTGGCTGTATAATCTGTATGTAGTGAGCTCCCTCTAGTGGTGACTGTATAATCTGTATGTAGTGAGCTCCCCCTAGTGGTGACTGTATAATCTGTATATAGTGAGCTTCCTCTAGTGGAGGCTGTATAATCTGTATGTAGTGAGCTCCCTCTAGTGATGGCTGTATAATCTGTATGTAGGGAGCTCCCTCTAGTGGTGGCTGTATAATCTGTATGTAGTGAGCTCCCTCTAGTGGTGGCAGTATAATCTGTATGTAGTGAGCTCCCTCTAGTGGTGGCTGTATAATCTGTATGTAGTGAGCTCCCTCTAGTGGTGACTGTATAATCTGTATGTAGTGAGCTCCCCCTAGTGGTGACTGTATAATCTGTATGTAGTGAGCTCCCTCTAGTGGTGGCTGTATAATCTGTATGTAGTGAGCTCCCTCTAGTGGTGGCTGTATGATCTGTATGTAGTGAGCTCCCTCTAGTGGTGGCTGTATAATCTGTATGTAGTGAGCTCCCTCTAGTGGTGGCTGTATAATCTGTATGTAGTGAGCTCCATCTAGTGGTGACTGTATAATCTGTATGTAGTGAGCTCCCCCTAGTGGTGGCTGTATAATCTGTATGTAGGGAGCTCCCTCTAGTGGTGGCTGTATAATCTGTATGTAGTGAGCTCCCTCTAGTGGTGGCAGTATAATCTGTATGTAGTGAGCTCCCTCTAGTGGTGGCTGTATAATCTGTATGTAGTGAGCTCCCTCTAGTGGTGACTGTATAATCTGTATGTAGTGAGCTCCCCCTAGTGGTGGCTGTATAATCTGTATGTAGTGAGCTCCCTCTAGTGGTGGCTGTATAATCTGTATGTAGTGAGCTCCCTCTAGTGGTGGCTGTATGATCTGTATGTAGTGAGCTTCCTCTAGTGGCGGCTGTATAATCTGTATGTAGTGAGCTCCCTCTTGTGGTGGCTGTATAATCTGTATGTATTGAGCTTCCTCTAGTGGCGGCTGTATAATCTGTATGTAGTGAGCTCCCTCTAGGGGTAACTGTATAATCTGTATGTAGGGAGCTCCCTCTAATAGTGGCTGTATAATCTGTATCTAGTGAGCTCCTGTCACGACCGCTATCCCAGCAGCAGTCGTGTCGCACCAGACGGAGGGGAAGGGGGACCCTTATCTTCGGATGGGAAATAGAATGGCCACCCCTGACTAAACCTAAGCTGGCACCTGTCTGCCCTGATACCCTAGACGGGGTGTGAACCCGTGCGGCGAGCAGGATGCCTAAACCCTCAGTCGCCCTAACAAGTCTGGACTGGGGAAAGGCCGATGGGAGCGCTAGTCACCATCACTCACGTCTAGGAGAACAACAGGGGAAGACAGCAACAAACAAACGACAGCAGAGATAGACTTATCCAGTCACGAGCAGAGAAGGCGATCCCAATCACGACAGTCCACGCCGGACAAGAGCTCCACAGCAACACCATCAAACGATCTCCTTCCAAGGTCAGAGTAGCACTGGAAGTAAGGACTATATCTGGCAATGACTGAAAGTGAAACTGAAACTAATATAGCAGCTGGGAGTGGCAGACAGGACTCACCTGAGAAGGATGCCTACAAACTCCCAGTCAGGACAAAAAGGTTCACAAGGCAAAACCCAGATGACATACCCTGAACCACGGAGCAAACTCACAAGCTATCGCGAGTAGCAAGTCGCTGCGACCTTCTCCTCCCAGACCTGTCTGGATCAGTCACAGTCGTGACAGTACCCCCCTTTCTACGAGGGGCCCCTGGACCCTCAAGACCAGGCCTCTCCGGATGGGAGCTATGAAAAGCCCGAATGAGTCTGTCCGCTTTTATCTCTGATGCTGGAACCCACATTCTCTCTTCGGAAAACAACAGGGGAAGACAGCAACAAACAAACGACAGCAGAGATAGACTTATCCAGTCACGAGCAGAGAAGGCGATCCCAAACACGACAGTCCACGCCGGACAAGAGCTCCACAGCAACACCATCAAACGATCTCCTTCCAAGGTCAGAGTAGCACTGGAAGTAAGGACTATATCTGGCAATGACTGCAAGTGAAACTGAAACTAATATAGCAGCTGGGAGTGGCAGACAGGACTCACCTGAGAAGGATGCCTACAAACTCCCAGTCAGGACAAAAAGGTTCACAAGGCAAACCCAGATGACATACCCTGAACCACGGAGCAAACTCACAAGCTATCGCGAGTAGCAAGTCGCTGCGACCTTCTCCTCCCAGACCTGTCTGGATCAGTCACAGTCGTGACAGCTCCCTCTAGTGGTGACTGTATAATCTGAATTAATAAAAGCATGGCTGCACAACATTTCACATGCAAACAATAGACCTGAGAAATAGGGATCATTCTAAATTAAAGTGGTATTATACCTATTAGAAATGAAAGAATAGAAGCTCTTTGCGCACATTTGTGTGATATACCGGGACGCACTGTGTGGTCAGGATATAGTATATTTAGATCAGCTATACATCTCCATGATGTAGACCTCCAGTATAGTCATCAGGACAGTACACAGGACTATGTGTGATATACCAGGGCGCACTGTGTGGACAGGATATAGTATATGTAGATCAGTAATCCATCTCCATGATGTAGACCTCCAGTATAGTCATCAGGACAGTACACAGGACTATGTGTGATATACCAGGACACACTGTGTGGACAGGATATAGTATATGTAGATCAGTCATCCATCTCCATGATGTAGACCTCCAGTATAGTCATCAGGACAGTACACAGGACTATGTGTGATATACCAGGACGCACTGTGTGGTCAGGATATAGTATATGTAGATCAGTAATCCATCTCCATGATTTAGACCTCCAGTATAGTCATCAGGACAGTGCAGAGGACTATGTGTGATATATCAGGACAGACTGTGTGGTCAGGATATAGAATATGTAGATCAGTAATCCATCACAATGATGTAGACCTCCAGTATAGTCATCAGGACAGTACACAGGACTATGTGTGATATACCAGGACGCACTGTGTGGACAGGATATAGTATATGTAGATCAGTAATCCATCTCCATGATGTAGACCTCCAGTATAGTCATCAGGACAGTACACAGGACTATGTGTGATATACCAGGACACACTGTGTGGTCAGAATATAGTATATGTAGATCAGTCATCCATCTCCATGATGTAGACCTCCAGTATAGTCATCAGGACAGTGCACAGGACTATGTGTGATATACCAGGACACACTGTGTGGTCAGAATATAGTATATGTAGATCAGTCATCCATCTCCATGATGTAGACCTCCAGTATAGTCATCAGGACAGTACACAGGACTATGTGTGATAGACCAGGACAGATTGTGTGGACAGGATATAGTATATGTAGATCAGTCATCCATCTCCTTGATGTAGACCTCCAGTATAGTCATCAGGACAGTACACAGGACTATGTGTGATATACCAGGACACACTGTGTGGACATGATATAGTATATGTAGATCAGTAATCCATCTCCATGATGTAAACCTCCAGTATAGTCATCAGGACAGTACACAGGACTATGTGTGATATACCAGGACAGACTGTGTGGTCAGGATATAGTATATGTAGATCAGTCATCCATCTCCACGATGTAGACCTCCAGTATAGTCATCAGGACAGTACACAGGACTATGTGTGATATACCAGGACAGACTGTGTGGACAGGATATAGTATATGTAGATCAGTAATCCATCTCCATGATGTAGACCTCCAGTATAGTCATCAGGACAGTACACAGGACTATGTGTGATATACCAGGACAGACTGTGTGGACAGGATATAGTATATGTAGATCAGTAATCCATCACAATGATGTAGACCTCCAGTATAGTCATCAGGACAGTGCACAGGACTATGTGTGATATACCAGGACAGACTG
The DNA here is from genome assembly GCF_905171765.1 of Bufo bufo. Taxonomy (NCBI): domain Eukaryota; kingdom Metazoa; phylum Chordata; class Amphibia; order Anura; family Bufonidae; genus Bufo; species Bufo bufo. The sequence continues at coordinate 4,831,784 of NC_053390.1, forward strand.
TGTGGTCAGGATATAGAATATGTAGATCAGTAATCCATCACAATGATGTAGACCTCCAGTATAGTCATCAGGACAGTACACAGGACTATGTGTGATATACCAGGACAGACTGTGTGGTCAGGATATAGAATATGTAGATCAGTAATCCATCTCCATGATGTAGACCTCCAGTATAGTCATCAGGACAGTACACAGGACTATGTGTGATATACCAGGACGCACTGTGTGGACAGGATATAGTATATGTAGATCAGTAATCCATCTCCATGATGTAGACCTCCAGTATAGTCATCAGGACAGTGCACAGGACTATGTGTGATAGACCAGGACAGACTGTGTGGACAGGATATAGAATATGTAGATCAGTCATCCATCTCCATGATGTAGACCTCCAGTATAGTCATCAGAACAGTACACAGGACTATGTGTGATATACCAGGACACACTGTGTGGTCAGAATATAGTATATGTAGATCAGTCATCCATCTCCATGATGTAGACCTCCAGTATAGTCATCAGGACAGTGCACAGGACTATGTGTGATAGACCAGGACAGACTGTGTGGACAGGATATAGTATATGTAGATCAGTCATCCATCTCCATGATGTAGACCTCCAGTATAGTCATCAGGACAGTGCACAGGACTATGTGTGATATACCAGGACGCACTGTGTGGTCAGGATATAGTATATGTAGATCAGCCATCCATCTCCATGATGTAGACCTCCAGTATAGTCATCAGGACAGTACACAGGACTATGTGTGATATACCAGGACAGACTGTGTGGTCAGGATATAGTATATGTAGATCAGTCATCCATCTCCATGATGTAGACCTCCAGTATAGTCATCAGGACAGTACACAGGACTATGTGTGATATACCAGGACAGACTGTGTGGTCAGGATATAGTATATGTAGATCAGTCATCCATCTCCATGATGTAGACCTCCAGTATAGTCATCAGGACAGTACACAGGACTATGTGTGATATACCAGGACAGACTGTGTGGTCAGGATATAGAATATGTAGATCAGTAATCCATCACAATGATGTAGACCTCCAGTATAGTCATCAGGACAGTACACAGGACTATGTGTGATATACCAGGACGCACTGTGTGGACAGGATATAGTATATGTAGATCAGTAATCCATCTCCATGATGTAGACCTCCAGTATAGTCATCAGGACAGTGCACAGGACTATGTGTGATAGACCAGGACAGACTGTGTGGACAGGATATAGAATATGTAGATCAGTAATCCATCTCCATGATGTAGACCTCCAGTATAGTCATCAGGACAGTACACAGGACTATGTGTGATATACCAGGACAGACTGTGTGGACAGGATATAGTATATGTAGATCAGTCATCTATCTCCATGATGTAGACCTCCAGTATAGTCATCAGAACAGTACACAGGACTATGTGTGATATACCAGGACACACTGTGTGGTCAGGATATAGTATATGTAGATCAGTCATCCATCTCCATGATGTAGACCTCCAGTATAGTCATCAGGATAGTACACAGGACTATGTGTGATATACCAGGACGCACTGTGTGGACAGGATATAGAATATGTAGATCAGTCATCCATCTCCATGATGTAGACCTCCAGTATAGTCATCAGGACTGTACACAGGACTATGTGTGATATACCAGGACAGACTGTGTGGTCAGGATATAGTATATGTAGATCAGTAATCCATCTCCATGATGTAGACCTCCAGTATAGTCATCAGGACAGTACACAGGACTATGTGTGATATACCAGGACACACTGTGTGGTCAGGATATAGTATATGTAGATCAGTCATCCATCTCCATGATGTAGACCTCCAGTATAGTCATCAGGACAGTGCACAGGACTATGTGTGATATACCAGGACAGACTGTGTGGTCAGGATATAGTATATGTAGATCAGTCATCCATCTCCATGATGTAGACCTCCAGTATAGTCATCAGGACAGTACACAGGACTATGTGTGATATACCAGGATGTACTGTGTGGTCAGGATATAGTATATGTAGATCAGTCATCCATCTCCATGATGTAGACCTCCAGTATAGTCATCAGGACAGTACACAGGACTATGTGTGATATACCAGGACAGACTGTGTGGACAGGATATAGTATATGTAGATCAGTCATCCATCTCCATGATGTAGACCTCCAGTATAGTCATCAGGACAGTACACAGGACTATGTGTGATATACCAGGATGTACTGTGTGGTCAGGATATAGTATATGTAGATCAGTCATCCATCTCCATGACGTAGACCTCCAGTATAGTCATCAGGACAGTGCACAGGACTATGTGTGATATACCAGGACAGACTGTGTGAACAGGATATAAATTTAACACAACCAATTTAAGTGGGTCAAACTACTGTTAATACAGGTATGCTAAACCCTTCTAATCCAGAGAAAATCACAATAAGTGGGTAGCTTGTTTAAAACGTAACATTTAATAATGTCTATAATAAAATAATAGGCCCAAAACACATGAAACATACAAAAAGCTGCAGCAGAAGGCTGCGTTATCCCCTTGGGCAATTAAAGCTAACAAGGAGATGAAAGGGGACCTGCAGGGATAGCGGTGTATAAATAGAGCAGGAGGAGAAAAACGTAGAAAGAGGGACACAGTGCTGGGTCAATCGCCCTAGATGTCCCTTGCTCTAGTCCCTGTCCTACTAGCCTACTACTATAACCCTGCCGTCACCCTCCCTAAAAATGGACTGCCCAGCTTTGCCCGATAGACAGAATAAGGTCCGTAAGTTCCCTTAGCTAATCGATCAGTGTAGGAGGGCAGGTGAACTGACAGAAAAATCTAGTTGATTGAACTAAATTGCGGTCTAATGGAAACAGACACTGCAAAAAATATAGTACAATCAACAATCTGACATATATAGTATATAAGTTGCTAGACACGCAGATAAGGTACGTCTGGCAGCATGATGGAGTCAATAGAACCAAGTGACAACTGGGGCTGACGCCACAGTGTACGGTATAATCAACCAACTGGCAGATGTATGGTGTAGCTGCGTATCTAGATATAATGGTAGTCCCGACGCGTTTCCTCAGAGGTTCCTGATTCCTCAGGGGACCAAAAAATGATGATGTCAGTGACCAATCAATCAAAGTCACTTTAATCCAATGGGGTATAAATGGAAGACCAAGTCTTATACAGCACCCTGCAGTGTTAAGCTGCAGTCAATCATGGGTGCTGATGGTCATGTGAGGTCCGTTTATTAGTCCAGTCCTCAACAAATTTCCATTTAAACCAGGCTAGGTAGCACCCTACAGTCAAGTGCTCATGGCCAGGTTTCCCCTCAGTTCATGTGACCAAATCTGTTAGGGTCACTACTCGACTGTTATAGAAACATTCATTCAACAGTGAAGATAAAGTCCAGATATATACAAAGCGCAGCCTGGATCCTGCACACTTATGTTCATAATAGTGTTTAACTACCACATGTTGAATACAGCTCTCCTGACCATTCACATCAAGAAATATTCAAAGAGCTCTTCAAATGTGTATGCTCCTACATGCTCAACGGCGGTTTTAGGTAGGTGCATGAGACAACAATGTCACTTATCTGTACAGCCTTCGATGTTAACTGTCCACAGATCAAAAGGCGGCGGATGCTGCTCCTCGGCGTCATGCATATGGCAATGGCCTATGTGTGATATACCAGGACAGACTGTGTGGTCAGGATATAGTATATGTAGATCAGTCATCCATCTCCATGATGTAGACCTCCAGTATAGTCATCAGGATAGTACACAGGACTATGTGTGATATACCGGGACGCACTGTGTGGTCAGGATATAGCTCCCTCTTGTGGTGGCTGTATAATCTGTATGTAGTGAGCTCCCTCTAGTGGTGGCTGTATAATCTGTATGTAGTGAGCTCCCTCTAGTAGTGACTGTATAATCTGTATGTAGTGAGCTCCCTCTAGTGGTGGCTGTATAATCTGTATGTAGTGAGCTCCCTCTAGTGGTGGCTGTATAATCTTTATGTTATGAGCTTCCCCTACTGGTGGCTTTATAATCTGTATGTAGTGAGCTCCCTCTAGTGGTGGCTGTATAATCTTTATGTTATGAGCTTCCCCTACTGGTGGCTTTATAATCTGTATGTAGTGAGCTCCCTCTAGTGGTGTTTGTATGTTGGTTATGGGAAGAGCCCCCCTAGCGATGGCTGTATAATCTGTATGCGGTGAGCTCCGTCTAGTGGTCGCTGTATATTTTGTATGTAGTGAGCTCCCTCTAGGGGTAACTGTATAATCTGAATGTAGGGAGCTCCCTCTAATAGTGGCTGTACAAACTGTATATAGTGAGCTCCCTCTAGTGGTGACTGTATAATCTGAATTAATAAAAGCATGGCTGCACAACATTTCACATGCAAACAATAGACCTGAGAAATAGGGATCATTCTAAATGAAAGTGGTATTATACCTATTAGAAATGAAAAAATAGAAGCTCTTTGCGCACATTTTTATCAAACGTGTGTGTGGCCCAGGAAAGCAGGGTACGAGACCGAACGTATGTGGGTCTTAGTCCTCCTAGAGATGTCGAAAGTGGCGCCATCCGGGGTGTACGAGCGGGCATCATGATCTAAAGCCCGGACGTCTGAAACCCGCTTGCAGGAAACCAAACAGAAAAGGGTGACAAGCTTCGCAGACAGTTGCCTAAGGGAAAGGTCTGAATTCTGAGGCCAAGAGGACAAAAATGAGAGGACACATGTGTGGCGAAACCAACCTCGCCACTGGGTTTTGGAGGGGCCTGGCTACCAGCCTCTTGCCCCAGGATTATGGGCCCTCTCATCAGCCCATGCAAAACTTAAACCCCATGGCGATTTGACTGTGTTTGTGGCATCTGAGCGCTCAGATCCAAGCCATATGAGGACAATCAGAACAGAGCCAGGCCCCTCCAAAACCCAGTGGCGAGGTTGGTTTCGCCACAACATGACATGTCCCAAGTGGCAGAAAACCTTGGTCTTGGAGGTCGAGACATACGCGAGCCACGCAAGAGACGGCACACCAAAGGGTGTTGACCCGCCGGAGTACCGTCAAAGCCTTGATGAGACGCTGAGATGGCCGATCTGAACAGGCTGATCGTACGATAGGCCTTGCCCTGGTCAAAGAGGGAAGACAGGAAATGTAAAATCTCCGTCACAGGTGCTGAAACGGGATCCAAGTCCCGAGCCAAGCACCAGCTAGCCCAAGATCCCCAGGCTGACCTGTAAGACCTTCTGGTTCCTGGGGCCCATGCGTTCTCCAAAAGGACTCTAGCTGTTCCCGAAACTCCCGGGACCTCCCAGGGTCCCCTGAAATCCGACGCGCCAACAGGCGCAGGGACCCGTCCAGAAGTAGAGGATGCGGTTGGTGATGCGGGCCGCGGAGGAGAGTCTGAGACATCGGAAGCAGCAGCGGGATCTCTATCATCATCTCCAGAAGGTGAAACCACGATTGGGAGCTCCAAAATGGGACCAGAAGTGTCAGATCGGCAATGTAACGGCGGACTTGAATCAGTGTCCGGGGAATCAGTTGGAACGGAGGAAACGCGTAGAGAAGGCCCTTGGACCAATCCTGTAGAAATGCGTCCACCGCTTCGGCTTCCGGGTCCGGGCGCCAGCTGTAGAACCGTGGCAGTTGCGTGTTCAGGCGGGAGGCAAAAAGGTTGATGCAGAAAGGACCCCAAATCGATGCTAAGGAAAGGAATACCGTTGGATCTAACTGCCAATCGCTGGAGTCCGATAGATAATGAGAGCTCCAATCCGCGTTAATGTTGTGGACGCCCGGAAGATATTCCGCCAAAACCATCAAATCCCTGGATAGGCAGTAGTCCCAGAAGTCCGTCGCCAAACGTGATAATATGGTGGAACGGGTTCCGCCCATGCCATTGATGTAACGCACCGCCGACACATTGTCCATGCGTAATTGAATGCACGATCTGGCCGTGTTCCTCGTAAAACTCTTGATTGCGAACGAACCCGCCAACAGCTCCAGCGCATTGATGTGGAATCCCGCTTCGGTCTCTGACCAGCCACCACCGGTTGCGATTCCCTCGCAGTGTGCCCCCCAGCCCGACAGGCTGGCATCCGAGTCCACCGTGAAATCCGGACGATGACCGAAAATAGCCTTGCCGTTCCAGGCGTGTAAGTTGTGGATCCACCAGGATAGCTCTTCCTTGGTCTCCTTGTCCAAGGAGATCCAATCTGCATAGGAAGCTCCCGTCCGTAGATGAGAAATCTTCAGACGTTGTAGAGCCCGGTAATGGAGTGGGGCTGGGAATACCGCCTGAATAGACGAGGCTAGAAAACCAATTATCCTTGCCAGTTGACGCAGTGGGATCTGGGTAGAAGACCTCGCTCTGTGCAATTCTTTCCGAATAGACCGAATCTTGGCCGATGGTAGGCTGAGGGTCCCTGCCGTGGAATCTACCATGAACCCGAGGAACTCCATTTTGTGAGACGGGGTGAGGCAGGACTTCTCCTGGTTGAGCAGGAAGCCCAGATCGGATAGAAGTTCCATGGTCCAGCGAAGGTGGTCCAGCAACACCGAACAATCCTGAGCCATGATCAGGATGTCGTCCAGGTACACGATGAGGCGAACTCCCCGACTGCGCAGCCAGGCCATGGCCGGGCGCATCAGTGTGGTAAAGCACCATGGAGCTGATGAGAGGCCGAATGGGAGGCACGTAAACTGCCAAATCCTGTCTTTCCAGGAAAAACAGAGGAGGTTCCTGGACGCGTCCTCTACTGGGACCGTTAGATAAGCGTCTTTTAGGTCCAGTTTGACCATCCAGTCGCTCATCTGCAGTAAGTCTCGAAGAAGATGGATGCCCTCCATCTTGAAGGTAATCCCCAAGATGGGCCGAGGCAGCCGAGCTCCAGAGCGCCGCACAGGAGATGTCCGGAAGAGGAAGCGCCCGAGATCTCGCTCGCGAAAGCTGAGGCTGGAAGGCGCCGAAGCGGCAAGATGAGAAGGTAACAACCTAAGCGGCGGGAACGGACCAGAAAAGGGGGGTGGGGGGATGGCGGGGAGGGGGCCGGAGCGAAAAGGAAGGTAATAGCCGACAAGCGCAGGCAGATGGAAAAGCAATTAACCCCCTAGAGGAAAAATATACCAGATATATATACAAAACGGGGCAATAAGCCCCCAAGAGGAAAAAACACAAGTTATAAATACTTGTGGAGGACAATAGAAATAAAATAAGACTAGTAAGGATAAACCTATATATACAATAAAGCAGTCAAAGCAATAATCAATCACAAATACTTATCTCTGCGGTCAGCAGCAAAGAAAGAGGAGGATATGCAGGCGGAGTTGCCTGTTATACTGGGACTATGGGGAGGGGCTGATCACGTGTTCAGTTTTTCTTTGCTGCTATTGGTCAGAGTGAAGAAGGAGAATAGCAATAGGAGCCTCCGGGTCTTGTAATAAAATCTGAATGTAATGAGCTACTCTTAGTAGTGTCTGTATAATACAGCATGTATGCAGTGAGCTCCCTCTAGTAGTGGCAGTAAATCTGTATGTAGTGAGCTCCTCCTAGTAGAAAATGTATAAGCTCAATGTAGAGAGCTTTCATTAGTTGTGACTAGTAGACGAACATTGACCGGGGTGTTTCACGAATGTGAATGCGCGTTCGCGATCAAATGTAGAGGCCCCAAATGGAGTAGAGGCCCCAAAAATTAGGCATTGACCTGACAGAAAAGGCCTTTTATGCTGCTGATGTACATAAGACAAGGACCGTTCTTTGTTCTGGGTGGTGGCGGATATGTGTGGGCTGGCATAAGGGAATTCAATTACACGTGGTCGTCACAGGTGTTGAATTCCTCTGAGATCCATGCCTCATTCATTTTTAGTATGAAATGTGAGGTAGTCCACACATTCGTGACCTAGGCGAGTGCGCTTATCGGTCACGATTCCCCCTGCTGTGCTGAACGTCCTTTCGGACAGGACACTCGAGTAGGGGCAAGCCAAGAGTTCCATGGCAAATTGTGCCAGCTCTGGCCACAGGTCAAGCCTGCACTCCCAGTAGTCAAGGGGTTCCTCGCTTCTCAGAGCATCCACATCGGCCGTTAACCCGATGTAGTCGGACACCTGTCGGTCTAGGCGTTCCCTGAGGCTGGATACGGAGGGCGGCTGTCGATGGGTTGGCTACAAGAATGATCTCCTATCCAATGTGACCAACACATCTTCAAGCCACCCTCTTCTTGCAGACGCAGTAGGATTTGTACCCACACCTGATTTGCTATGGGTAGAAATTCCTGTGCCAGAGCCCGGAACAGCATAATGCAGCATCTCTCGCAGCAAGGCATGGAAATGCTACATTCTGCCAGCCCTGTGTGATGCTGATAACATGTCCACCATTTTGTGTTTGTACCGGGGGTCTAAGTACGTTGCCACCCAGTACTGGTCCTTGCCCTTTATGCTTTTTATACGGGGGTCCCTCTTCAAACACTGGAGCATGAAGGCCCCCATTTGCACTGAATTAGAAGCGGTGGAGCGGCCTGGCTCCTGCTCGTCTCCCAGGAGAATGTCGTCCTCAGTCTCCTCCCCCCAGCCACGGACAACACCAGGGATTCCCGAAAAGTTTAAAGTATCCCTCAAAGCCTGCTCTTCTTGCTCCTCCTCCTCCTCCCCCCAGCCCATCCTCCTCTGACTCCTCTTCAGACTCCTTCTGACTTGTCTCAGATGGAGTAGCCCCCCCCTGGGAATTAATTCAGCATTGCGACTTCCTCATCTTCCTGCTCCTGCTACTCGGCGGCTTGATCAATGACACGAAGCAATGCACGCTCCAGATAGAAGGCATAAGGTACGATGTCACTGATGGCGCCCTGGCTGCGACTGACCAGTTTGGTGATCTCATCAAATGGCTGCAGAAGTCTGCATGCGTCGCGCATGAGCAGCCACTGGCGTGGTGAAAAAAACCAAGCATCCCAGATCCTGTCCTGCTGCAGAGTTCATACAGGTAGTCGTTAACGGCACGTTTCTGCTGGAGCAGCCTATCAAGCATACTGTATACTGTACAAGGTGGAGTTCCAGCGTGTCGGGCAGTCACAAATCAGACGTCTGAAGGGCAGGTGGTGTCGTCGCTGAACGTGAGCAAGGCGAGCCATGGCTGTGTAAGATCTAAAATTGCCAGAGATTTTCCTGGCCTGCCGCAAGACGTCCTGGACCCCGGGGTATTTGGCAATGAATCACTGCACGACTAAGTTCAGGACGTGTGCCATGCAAGGCACAAGTGTCATTTTGCCCTGTTTCAGCGCGCTCGGCAGATTGGCACCGTTGCCGCACACCACTTTACCAACTGTCAAATTGAGCGGGGTTAGTTACTGATCGGCCTGTGACCACAGAGCTGAAAGCAGTGCAGGACCGGTGTGGCTCTTGGCTTCCAGGCACAACAGCCGCAGCACAGCATGGCAACGTCTCACCTGGGACGTCAAATAGGTTCTAGGGAGCTTGGGGGGAGGGCAGCGGAAGAGGCGGAAGCAGTGGAAAAGGAGGAGTCAGCCGAGGAGGAGACGGAGGATGGAGTAGGAGGAGAAGAAGAGGCAGGCCTGCATGCAATCCGTGGTGGTAACACCAAATCCACACGGATGCCACGGGTTACATGCTTGACAGCCGTCAGAAGGTTCACCCAGTGGGCAGTAAAAGTTATGTACCTTCCCTGCCCCTGTTTGCTAGACCACGTGTCTGTGGTCAGATGTATCTTTGCACCGACACTGTGTGCCAGAGATACATTCACTTGCCGCTGAACGTGGCCATATAGCTCTGGGATGCCCTTCTGGGAGAAATATATTTCCTTCCGGAGACCTTCCATTGTGGTGTTCCAAATTTTCTAAAGGCCTCCGAGTCCACCAGTTTATATGGCAGTATTTGGCGGGCTAGCTGTTCCGACAAGCCAGCGTTCAGCCGTTGGGCAAGAGCGTTATCCGGCGTCATCAACTTTTTACGCTCGAACATTTGGGCCATGAAAGCCTTATTTATGATAGATGAAAGCGACAACGGCACGGTGGAAGGTGGAGTGGAAGACAAATGGGAGGAGAAGGAGAAGAGGCAGGACGTGGAGCAGTGGGAGTGTGGCTTTGTGGGTTCTGACTGTGTTGCTCCCACTGGGCTCGGTGATGGGAGGCCAGGTTCCTTCTTAAAGGGATTCTGTCATCAGAACTTAGTCCTATAAGCTAAACATATGGCGATGTCCCTTGTAAAACACTAAATCCTAAAGTGAGTTTATCAAATGCCCCTGTGTCTCTATATTCATAAAAAAAGAGGTTTATATCACCTGTCAATACTTCAAAATGTGTCCAAGGGGACTCATGCTGAAAAGTGCCCGGCTGCAGCCATCTCCTTTAGGTGCCCAGCGCCGCCTTCTGAGCTGAAATCGCCGCCCTCCCTTTCATTCGATCCGCCTACCTCACGTCATCACTGCCTCCCTAACCACCGCTCGCTTCATCCAGATCCCGCGTGTGCGCAATAGGTATAACCTGATGCGCCCGTGCGGACTACTGGCAGCGGCCTCGTTTAGCGAAGTGCGCATGCGCCGGCCGGCGCACTTCGCTCAAACCTCCACTGACTGCCCTATTACAGCTCATCCCAGCCATCCAACCTCCTACAGCCGGGTTCAAAGCTAGTACCTAGTGCGCACACGCGGGATCTGGAGAGTGCAGAAGCGGAAGGCTGAGTTAGCCACTCAACCAACTCTGGTGCGTCCTTTGATGTAATCTCACGCACCTTCTCCAACTTCCCACTTAGGCTCCGGCCTGGTGCACCTGCCCGACCCCTACCACCCCTGTGGAACTGCCTGCCTCTTCCTCTGCCTGTCATTTTCAAAATGGCCCTGTGACAAAAGTCCCTATAGAACAGCAGTATTTGTGGCAGAAGGTATATTGCAGGCCTCAATCAGTATTTGGTGGAAGCAGGTATATTGCAGCCCTCAATCAGTTTTTTTGGGGTTAGCAGTTATATCACACCTTTTGCAAATAGTTGTTCCAATAACGCTTGCCCCTCTTTATAGCTGCGGTATCGCAGCAGAACCGCACACAACTGCTGCACAATACAAATGCACTATAATATACTTTCTATGTTAGGCTGAGTTCACACGGGTGAGATTTCCGCGCGGGTGCAATGCGTGAGGTGAACGAATTGCCCCCGCACTGAATCCGGACCCATTCACTTTTATGGGGCTGTGCACATGAGCGGTGATTTTCACGCATCACTTATCGCAGCTCTATATTGTGCGTTTTTTAATGCAACGCAGGCCCCATAGAAGTGAATAGGGCTGAGTATAAATCGAAAGCATCCGCAATCAAGTGCGGATGAGGTGCGATTTTCACGCACGGTTGCTAGGTGACAGTCTATTTACTGTATTATTTTCCCGTATAACATGGTTATACGGGAAAATAATAGCATTCTTTAATACAGAATGCTTAGTAGGTGGTCAATTGAGGGTTAAAAACCACGGTGATGGACCATGTGATTGGACCATGTGATCTGACGTCACCACGGGTCCTTTAGCCGGCAGCTCATGATTAAAGAAGTAAAAAGAGATCGGCAACTACGCGATCAAGAGGAGGAGGTGAGTTAATTATTTTTTATTTTTTAACTCTCAATTGACCACCTACTAAGCATTCTGTATTAAAGAATGCTATTATTTTCCTTTATAACCATGTTATAAGGGAAAATAATAACATCTACACACCACCGAACCCAAACCTGAACTTCAGTGAAGAAGTACGGGTCTGGGTACCACAGTCAGTTTTTTATCACGCGCGTGCAAAACACATTCCAACCGCGTGATAAAAACTGAACAACAGAACGCAATCTCAGTCAAAACTGACTACAATTGGGTACCTACTCGTGCGGGTTTGCGCAATGCATCCGGACCTTATCCGGACACGCTCGTGTGAACTCAGCCTTAGGCTACTTTCACACTTGCGTTTTGGCTTTTCGATTGTGAGATCCATCATGGGCTCAAGCGGTCCAAAACGGATCAGTTTTTCCCTAATACATTCTGAATGGAAAAGGATCCGCTCAGAATACATCAGTTTGCCTCCGATCCGTCTCCATTCCGTCCTGGAGGCAGACACTAAATCGCTGCCTGCAGCGCTTTGTTGTCTGCTTGACGAAACTGAGCCAAACCGCACACAATGTAAGTCAATGGGGACGGATCCGTTTTCTCGGACACAATCTGGCACAATAGAAAAAGGATCTGTAACGGATCACCTTCCGTTAATGGACGCTTCCTAGCTTGCGCCGAGGACCACAAGCACCGCACTGGACACCACAACCACCGCAGACTCCACAACCGCCGTAGCTTTACTGGAGCCACGCCGTCTTCCTTCCACCCTGAATGAACCTACAGCATTCAGGACCGTGTGGGAAAGATCTCTCCTCCAGGAGAGGGTATCAGGGACAAGAAGAAAGAGATTAAAGCTCCAGGGAATATGCAGAGCATAGCAATCCCCAGCGTGATACAGCAATTCCCTCCAATAACGAGACAAGGCTACGTTTTGAGGGATCAAGAAGATCATGAACACTTTATTGAGGGCTACCCGTCCGTATTTATGCAGGTCCCCATCTGGTGTACACGCCCCTAGGGGACCAGAAGGAAGACTGTGACACAGGACAGATACGTAGCACTCAGGATACACAGACACAACACATCCCCACAATGCATCATGTTTTCCTCCTCTCTACCCTGGAGACACCCGAAGAGCAATTAAATTATCTCTCAGGACAAAGGGAAATCACCAATACACATGTGGGAACAACAGGACAGGAATCACCACCCAAACACACAATGTCACACCCTCCCAGCAAACACAGACATTTAACCTATTCCCAGATAGCTCAAGTCTGAGGGCATATCATTAGGGGAATGCCGCTCAGAGTACACAAATACAATAAAATTAGCTATCTGGGTGCCATTTTTTAATCCATACGGGTGGGTCTGTCACAAATTCCAACCGCGTTCGGTCCTATTAACAGTCCAGACATGCGGCATAGTTCTGTTACACTGTTCTTGAAGGGTAATATGTCCCGGGGCCATAGTCGTAGGGCAGGAGGCTAGCCATAAGTTTTCTACAATGCCCAGTGGCAAATGGCAGTTTGTCACACATCTCCCCTTTGGGGGGAAGACTAACCAGGCACCTGACCTTCTGTCAGTCAGTGCCTCCGTTAGTCGATCCACCAACCCACAGTAACCAAATGCCCGAGTAGCCCACCCACAACAAACAGGTACAAGGGTGACCCACCCACAAGAAACAGTTACTGCACCTGGGTATTTTGCTGTGGGGACTTGAGGGAGGGCAGAGGCCGACTGCACTCTGCCCGGCTGCCAGCTCTTCTGCTGGGGTGCTGAGACCATAGTCCGGCTCAGTAGCCAGAGGAACATGGGAGTCAGTAGGGGTTAACATCGCCTCTGTTAACCCTGAGGCCACGTTGGGAGTTAACTGGGGAGGGGAATTTGTACTGTTGCCCTGGTGAGGGTAGTGGGGGATCTGGACAGGCTGTCCAGCATCCCGGTAGGTCAGGCGCAGAAACCACGGTCCCATCTGCGCCGTCTGGGCGATTGGTGTCTCCCCTTGTTATGGTAAGCTGCCGCTGGGAGAGAGGGTGCTGCGCTCCTCTCCCTGAAACACAGGCTGCCGCTGGGGAGGAAGGACGACACCTTCAGCTCCCTGGGGTACACACTGCCGCTGGGGGGGAAGGAGGGCACCTTCAGCTCCCTGTAACACACACTGCCGCTGGGGAGGAAGGGCAACACCTTCAGCTCCCTGGGGTTCACACTGCCGCTGGGGGGGAAGGACGACACCTTCGGCCCCCTGGGGTACACACTGCCGCTGGGGAGGAAGGAGGGCACCTTCAGCTCCCTGGGGTCACACTGCCGCTGGGGAGGGAGGGCGGCACCTTCAGCTCCCTGGGGTTCACACTGCCGCTGGGGGGGAAGGACGACACCTTCAGCCCCCTGGGGTACACACTGCCGCTGGGGAGGAAGGAGGGCGCCTTCAGCTCCCTGGGGTTCACACTGCCGCTGGGGAGGAAGGACGGCACCTTCAGCTCCCTGGGGTTCACACTGCCACTGGGGGGGAAGGACGACACCTTCAGCCCCCTGGGGTACACACTGCCGCTGGGGGGGAAGAACGACACCTTCGGCCCCCTGTAACTCACGCTTTTGCTGGGGCGCAGGGACGGAATACTTCACTATCTCTGCCCGATATTCTGCTTCCTTCTGCAGATACTCCGCCAGTTCTCTCCTCACTTTCGGTACAAGTTCCTCTGTTAGGTGGGGCCCGTAGATAGCCAACCGCCTCTTCAGTATAGCGTCAAACCGTACGTGACTATACCAATATTCCAGTTTTGCTTGGTGTTCCCAGGATGCTGCTCCTCGCACTAGGGAAGACATCCCACCGCTTGCCACCAATGTAACGGATCACCTTCCGTTAATGGACGCTTCCTAGCTTGCGCCGAGGACCACAAGCACCACACTGGACACCACAACCACCGCAGACTCCACAACCGCCGTAGCTTAACTGGAGCCGCGCCGTCTTCCTTCCACCCTGAATGAACCTACAGCATTCAGGACCGTGTGGAAAAGATCTCTCCTCCAGGGAATATGCAGAGCATAGCAATCCCCAGCGTGACACAGCAATTCCCTCCAATAACGAGACAAGGCTACGTTTTGAGGGATCAAAAAGATCATGAACACTTTATTGAGGGCTACCTGCCCGTATTTATGCAGGTCCCCATCTGGTGTACACGCCCCTAGGGGACCAGAAGGAAGACTGTGACACAGGACAGATACGTAGCACTCAGGATACACAGACACAACACATCCCCACAATGCATCATGGTTTCCTCCTCTCTGCCCTGGAGACACCCGAAGAGCAATTCAATTATCTCTCAGGACAAAGGGAAATCACCAATACATATGTGGGAACAACAGGACAGGAATCACCACCCAAACACACAATGTCACACTCTCCCAGCAAACACAGACATTTAACCTATTCCCAGATAGCTCAAGTCTGAGGGCATATCATTAGGGGAATGCCGCTCAGAGTACACAAATACAATAAAATTAGCTATCTGGGTGCCATTTTTTAATCCATACGGGTGGGTCTGTCACAAATTCCAACCGCGTTCAGTCCTATTAACAGTCCAGACATGCGGCATAGTTCTGTTACACTGTTCTTGAAGGGTAATATGTCCCGGGGCCATAGTCGTAGGGCAGGAGGCTAGCCATAAGTTTTCTACAATGCCCAGTGGCAAATGGCAGTTTGTCACAGGATCCGTCTCCCATTGACTTTCAATGGAGTTCATGACGGATCCATCTTGGCTATGTTACAGATAATTCAATCTGATCCTTTCATTAAGGATGCATGCGGTTGTATTATTGTAGCGGATCCGTTTTTGCAGATCTATGACGGATCCGCACCAAACGCTAGTGTGAAAGTAGCCTAATCTGCATGTAGTGAGCTCCGTATTGTGGTTGTTGTATAATCCATATATAGTGAATTACCCATAGTAGTGTCTGTATGATCATATGCAGTAAGCTCCCTCTACTGGTGACTGTATAATCGGTATGTAGTGAAATGCCTCTAAGTAGCTATATGATCCATACGTAGTGACCTCCCAATATTAGTGATTGTATGACCGTATGTAGTGAGCTTCCTCTAGTGGTGGCTGTATAATCTGTATATAGTGAGCTCCCTCTAGTGGTGGCTGTATAATCTGTATGTAGTGAGCTCCCTCTAGTGGTGACTGTCTAATCTGTATATAGTGAGCTCCCCCTAGTGGTGACTGTATAATCTGTATGTAGTGAGCTCCCTCTAGTGGTGGCTGTATAATCTGTATGTAGTGAGCTCCCTCTAGTGGTGACTGTATAATCTGTATGTAGTGAGCTCCCTCTAGTGGTGGCTGTATAATCTGTATGTAGTGAGCTCCCTCTAGTGGTGACTGTGTAATCTGTATGTAGTGAGCTCCCTCTACTGGTGACTGTCTAATCTATATGTATGGAGCTCCCTCTAGTGGTGACTGTATAATCTGTATGTAGTGAGCTCCCTCTAGTGGTGGCTGTATAATCTGTATGTAGTGAGCTCCCTCTACTGGTGACTGTATAATCTGTATGTAGGGAAATGCCTCTAGTAGTAGCTATATGATCCATATGTAGTGACCTCCCAATATTAGTGATTGTATGACCGTATGCAATAAGCTCCCTCTACTGGTGGCTGTATAATCTGTATGTAGTGAGCTCCCTATAGTGGTAGCTGTATAATCTGTATGTAGTGAGCTCCCTCTACTGGTGGCTGTATAATCTGTATGTAGTGAGCTCCCTCTACTGGTGGCTGTATAATCTGTATGCAGTGAGCTCCCTCTAGTGGAGGCTGTATAATCTGTATGTAGTGAGCTCCCTCTACTGGTGACTGTATAATCTGTATGTAGTGAAATGCCTCTAGTAGTAGCTATATGATCCATACGTAGTGACCTCCCAATATTAGTGATTGTATGACCGTATGTAGTGAGCTCCCTCTAGTGGTGACTGTATAATCTGTATGTAGTGAGCTCCCTCTAGTGGTGGTTGTATAATCTGTATGTAGTGAGCTCCCCCTAGTGGTGGCTGAACAATCTGTATGTAGTGCAATCCTTTTAATGTTGGCTATACAATTTGTATGTAGTGATCTCCCTCTAGTGGTGGTTGTATGATATGAATGTAGTGAGCTCCCTCTAGTGGAGGCTGTATAATCTGTATGTAGTGAGCTCCCTCTAGTGGTGACTGTATAATCTGTTCGTAGTAAAATGCCTCTTGTAGTAGCTATATGATCCATACGTAGTGACCTCCCAATATTAGTGATTGTATGACCGTATGTAGTGAGCTTCCTCTAGTGGTGGTTGTATAATCTGTATGTAGTGAGCTCCCTCTGGTGGAGGCTGTATAATCTGTATGTAGTGAGCTCCCTCTAGTGGTGGCTGAACAATCTGTATGTAGTGCAATCCTTCTAATGCTGGCTATACAATTTGTATGTAGTGATCTCCCTCTAGTGGTGGTTGTATGATATGAATGTAGTGAGCTCCCTTTAGTGGAGGCTGTATAATCTGTATGTAGTAAACTCCCTCTAGTGGTGGCTGTATAATCTGTATGTAGTGAGCTCCCCCTGGTGGTGGCTGTATAATCTGTATGTAGTGAGCTCCCTCTAGTGGTGGCTGTATAATCTGTATGTAGTGAGCTCCCTTTAGTGGTGACTGTATAATCTGTATGTAGTGAGCTCCCTCTAGTGGTCACTGTATATTTTGTATGTAGTGAGCTCCCTCTAGTGGTGGCTGTATAATCTATATGCAGTGAGCTTCCTCTACTGGTGACTTTATAATCTGTATGTAGTGAGCTTCCCTCTAGTGGTGGCTGTATAATATGTACGCGGTGAGCTCCCTCTAGTGGTCGCTGTATATTTTGTATGTAGTGAGCTCCCTCTAGTGGTCGCTGTATATTTTGTATGTAGTGAGCTCCCTCTAGGGGTAACTATATAATCTGTATGTAACGCACTCCCTCTAATAATGGCTGTACAAACTGTATATAGTTAGGAAATTCCTTCTGGCCAGTTCTGTCAGATTAGACGAAACTGTACCAAGGGGGCGAGCTTTGAGTTGGAGGCCATGAAATTTAAGGCCATGAAATTGAAGGCCATGAAATTGCCGTAGGTTACTTTCATACAGACGGATCCAAAGATCCGCCATGAAATTGAAGGCCATGAAATTGAAGGCCATGAAATTGCCGTAGGTTACTTTCATACAGACGGATCCGAAGATTCGTCTGCATAAAAGCTTTTTCAGAGCTGAGTTTTCACCTCGTGAAAACTCATATCCGACAGTATATTCTAACACAGAGGCGTTCCCATGGTGATGGGGACGCTTCAAGTTAGAATATACTAAGAACTATGTACATGACTTCCCCCTGCTGCCTGGCAGCACCCGATCTCTTACAGGGGCACCTGAAGGGTTAATTGTGCGTATCATAGCCCCCTATAAGAGATCAGGTGCTGCCAGGCAGGAGGGGGTAGACCCCCCTCCCAGTATTTAACTCATTGGTGGCCAGTGCGGCCCCCCTCCCTCCCTCCCCAGTAAATCCCCTCAAAACGGTGCAGGAATTACAACAGTTTCCATATGTGCCTCCCACTTGTTAAGGGACCAAAAGTAATGGGACAATTGTCTTCTCAGCGGTTCCATGGCCGGTGTGTGTTATTCCCTCATTATCCCAATTACAATGAGCAGATGAAAGGTCCACAACTGTTTGGAACATTCTTAAGAAGAAGGAACGCACCGGTGAGCTCAGCAACACCAAATGACCCGGAAGACCATGGAAAACAACTGTGGTGGATGAGCGAAGAATTCTTTCCCTGGTGAAGAAAACCCCCTTCACAACAGTTGGCCAGATCAAGAACACTCTCCAGGAGGTAGGTGTACGTGTGTCAAAGTCAACAATCAGGAGAAGACTTCACCAGAGTGAATACAGAGGGTTCACCACAAGATGGAAACCATTGGTGAGCCTCAAAAACAGGAAGGCCAGATTAGAGTTTGCCAAACGACATCTAAAAAAGCCTTCACAGTTCTGGAACAACATCCTATGGACAGATGAGACCAAGATCAACTTGTACCAGAGTGATGGGGAGAGAAGAGTATGGAGAAGGGAAGGAACTGCTCATGATCCTAAGCATACCACCTCATCAGTGAAGCATGGTGGTGGTAGTGTCATGGCGTGGGCATGTATGGCTGCCAATGGAACTGCTTCTCTTGTATTTATTGATGATGTGACTGCTGACAAAAGCAGCAGGATGAATTCTGAAGTGTTTCGGGCAATATTATCTGCTCATATTCAGCCAAATGCTTCAGAACTCATTGGACGGCGCTTCACAGTGCAGATGGACAATGACCCAAAGCATACTGCAAAAGCAACCAAAGAGTTTTTTAAGGGAAAGAAGTGGAATGTTCTGCAATGGCCAAGTCAATCCCCGGACCTGAATCCGATTGAGCATTTCACTTGATGGAGACAAAACTGAAGGGAAAATGCCCCAAGAACAAGCAGGAACTGAAGACAGTTGCAGTAGAGGCCTGGCAGAGCATCACCAGGGATGAGACCAGCGCCTGGTGATGTCTATGCGTTCCAGACTTCAGGCTGTAATTGACTGCAAAGGATTTGCAACCAAGTATTAAAAAGTGAAAGTTTGATTTATGATTATTATATACAAGTGGGAGGCACATATGTAAACTTTTGTAATTCCTGCACCGTTCAAATTACAGCTGACAGTCTGCAGGTAAAGCACATCTTTTTCGTTTCATCTCACATCCATTGTGGTGGTGTATAGAGCCAAAAATGTTACAATTGAGTCCATGTCCCAATATTTATGGACCTGCCTGTATTTTCCAGTGTGAGAACAAAGTGAAGCTGTACAGCCTGTTATGAGGGTAGGACTGATCTACTCTGCCTGGTCGCCCTCACACCCTCTGCCCAGTTGAGCTTCACTATTGGTATTACTTTCAGGTCTCATGAGTCCCAACATATCTGATGCACATTAATAACTGAAGGGAAACATCAAAAAATTCACAAAACTCTGTCCTCTCATTACAGACATCGACTTGTCTCATCAATTCCATCATCTGTCTGTGAGTCACATGGAGGTGATCAGCAATGGAACCCAGAGCCTAAAAAGATGGCAGATGGAGAAGGAAAGGCTGGGGTGGAACATGAAAGACCTTAATACATCACTACTGGAGAGGAAGGAAGCAGCAGAGGAAAGTTTGAAGAAAGCAATGTCTCTGATAGAGAATCTTAATACATCACTACTGGAGAGTCTTCAGAAGGTCAAGAAGTCTACAGATGAGAAGGAAACAGTGGAGGAACATCTGAAGAAGGCAAAGTTTCAGATAGAAGAGCTTAATAAAGGTACAGGAACCAACTTTATATCAGGTCTTTTACTCCAATCCAAACTAGATCTGCAGCCACATTTCTGCTTTTTTCACAGACTGCAATGCATTGTGGGAGTTCAGTTCATAATTAGAAGAATCCCAGCTGCTGCTGGGATTCTTCATGTTGCGTGTGTGGGGTTCGCTCCTTCCCTTGGCAGCGTGTGCAACGAGCGAGTGCCGGGCGGCTTCGTTACTTACAGTTTTTAATTAGAGTCAGAGTGTTTTAAGCATAAGGTTGGTTCCTTTGGAAATCAATACTGGGGATGTCGCTTTGATGGTGACTGGAGTATAAGATATGGGGTTATCTAATACTGACTTAACATGTATTATAAATACTACAAGTACATGAGGGCAATAATGAAGATTTGGGTGGAGACAATAGAGAAACTCCACCCCAGAGGAATCTTCAAACTGGCGGGAGGGGGGTGATAAATTCCTCCTGACTTATATTCAAATCCCCCTGTCACGGGGTTCCGAAGGTGCACTCGGTCCCCCATCGCCCGCAGACCTGTTGCTTAGCTTTGGGAATGAGGATCTGTGTTTGACCTCATTCCCAGGGCGGCTTTGCTGGCTGGGTGGCTCCCTGCTCCTAAGTCTGCCTTGAGCGCCGAGCTGATCACTCGGTGCTCGACTGGTTGGTCTGTCGGTCATGTGACGCTGGCCACGTCACATGACCCTCACTCCCCACTATAAATACAGGCAGCCTGCTGGCTACAGGTTGCCTGTTAATTTCTAGGTTCCTGGCTATTTGTTGGACTGCTGAATACTTACCTGATCCTGTTCCCTGACGATCCTCTGCCTGCTCCTCCTGTACTGCGCATACATCCTGGTATTGTGACCTCGGCTCCCACCTGACTACTCTCTTAGGACTCCTCTTGTACTTCGCTACTCTCCTGGTATTTGACCCCGGCTTCTCCTGACCATTCTTAGCTTAATCCGTTGTACTGCGTAGCTCTCTTGGTTCTGACCCGGTCCGTTTATGTTCCGTATTTTGTCTTGTCTGTCTTCCCTGCACATATCCTAAGTTAGGGACTGCCGTCCAGTTGTCCCCTGTCATCAGGACTCGTGAGGCAAGTAGGCAGGGCCAGGGGTGAGGGTGGAGCGCAGTGGTCACTACCCTTCCCCCTATGTGTGTGTGGACGTGACCGTTACACCCCCATTAACTTCTGTGGAATAAGTAAGTGCCCCCTACATTGATTACCACCTTATAGGGGTTGTCTCATCAAAAGGCCACCTAACTTCTGATCTCACCAGAAGAAGCCGCAGTCAGCCAGGCATTACATGATACAAACTAATATGTAGGAAGCTCACCCGTCACATGCCCTCGTGCATAGCGCTAGTGATGGATGAACATCGCCGGGACGATTCGAGAACACGCGTTCATGATCAAATGTTCGCGAACCGCGCGTTCGTGGCGGGCCCAATTCACTTTAATGGCAGGGGAACCTGAAAAACCTTCAGGTCATATTTGTAGCCAGCAAACACTTACTAGAAGTGCACAAATAGTCCCACAACATGGACAGTGACCAGAGGGGGATCATTGGGAAAAATTCCCACCAAAAATATGTATTTTAATCAGAGGCAATTTTTATGCGTCTTAAAGGGAAACTCTCAAAAATGTGCCCTGTTGGAGCCTAGAAGGATTTTATATTCTCTCTGTTTGATGTATACAAATGTGCAGCCGTTAAAGTACATTTTTTTTCTACTATGGAACAGTACGGTGAACGGACGCCGCTGTACGACATCAGTCTGAGGCATCTGGTAACGCGTACATTTTTGGTATGCATTAGATGGATGCTTCAAATAGGATGTGAACCCAGGCCTAGTGTCAAAATAAGCCCCAGTACGCAGCAGAGTAGCGTGGCGGAGAGAGGAGGCCGCCATGTACTGACAGAGCGCTACCTGGTCCTGGTGGTCGGGGGTGAGGACTGTGTCTCCCAAGGATCATTATCTACTGGGAAATACAGGGCACAGTATAATACACCAGAATCTATATAATATAACGATATTAGCCCTACCCCCGAATAATAATACAATTAGGTGATCATTTATTATATAGAAATATGTCTATGTTAGGCGTATTTCTGACACAGATTGTGGCGCAAAGGTCATTAGCAATGCAATCTGTATATATTTCCCGCTCATGCCAGGTCTAAAAAAGGATGGCGTGGGCAGGAAAGGGTTACAGTTATGGCCATCCAGTCATTGGATACCACCACCATACCGTGACCGGATAACAGCGCCATACCGTGACCGGATAACAGCGCCATACCGTGACCGGATAACAGTGCCATACCGTGACCGGATAAAAGGGTATAAGGGGGCACAGTACGGAGTGGGGGCATAGTCACATGACCCTGTGACATTAGAAGGTCCTTATGGTAAATGCGGTTCATACGCCACCATAATGAGAGGCAGAGGAGTGAGACAGGGGTGTGATTATGTGGCTAGAGATAAAAAAAATTAACTGTCGGCCAGAACAGGCCCAAAAATTAGGCAATAGGCATTCACCTAATAGCAAAGAACTGTGGATTCTGTGGCTGGAGGGACAATAGGCGGTCACAGGATAAATATGTAACTGCCGGCCAGTACAGGCCCCAAAAATTAGGCATTCACCTGACAGAAAAGGCCTTTTATGCCGCTGTTTATACATAAGGCAAGGACCATTCTTTGTTCTGGGTGGTGGCGGATATGTGTGGGCTGTCATGAGGAAATTCAATTACACGTGGTCATCACAGGTGTTGATTTCCTCCGAGATTGTCACGGCCACGGTTTTGGCCGTGACTCCTTGGGGGCCGCATACTGTTGCCCGCGGTTTTGGGTTGTTGTGTCAACCGCAGCTTGAGGCATAATGTAGTTAGCCTCAGGTGCGGTTGCCGCGGACAACAGCTATGTGTGCGGTTCCCTTGGAGTTATGTGCACGTTTGTATGCACTTTCGTATGTCTGTGTGCACTCTGTTTTGTGTGTGGTGTGCACTGACATCTTCCCTTCACTGTGGTTGCCCGTGGCAACGTTTGGTTGTATGTGTACATGTGGTGGCAGTGTCCCGGCCTTCGGGCTGACTCCCAGGACACGCTTGCCACCCATGTCGTTGCCTGCGGCAACAGCCACAGTGTGTTTGTAGTTTTGACACTTCCCCTTTAGTTATGTTTTCCCTTCTGTGGTATTGGAAGGGTTAACTCCCTTTCTGTGTGTCTGAGTCACGGGGTGTGTCTGATTGTTGGGTGTGGCCTCTTGGCCCTATAAAGCCTCAGTTGTAGGCAGTAGCCAGTGAGGGTGTTTCAGCCATGCTGGCTGTAGACATCCTCCTGGTTACTTACCAACTGCCAGTGGGGGCCAACCTTCTGGTCATAAGCTTATATATGTCCTCTGGTGTCTGAAGATGTGTTTGCTTTATGTTGTTTTATTGCACCTGTGGTCCTGGGTTCCCGTGTGTTGTATGTTTGTGTGCTGAGTCCTGCTGTCTGTGGGCAGTACACCCACATGGGTTCCAGGCTTGGTTGTCTGTGGCAGGTCAGTGTGATGTTTGTGGCAAGTACCTGCCACTGCCACAGGTTGCACTTGTTCTCCCTTCCTTGCAGCTTGGCCAGTTAGACTCCTGTTCCTCCGTATCCAGAAGGAACAGGATGTCTTACTCTGACTCCTAGCCTAGGGACCGGCGGAGGGCGAGTAGGGATCCGAGGTTCCTGCGCATGGGTCCTCCTACCTTCAAGGTCGGCCCATGCAGGTAGGAGTTAGGGTCAGGTTAGGGACGCTGTTAGGAGGTGACCTGCTCCCTAATCCTGTTCGTCCTGGTCAAGCAGCGACCATCATCCCCCGGCACACGGCTGAGGGTTTCCCCGATCCTCAGCCGTGACAGAGATCCATGCCTCATTCATTTTTAGAAATGTGAGGTAGTCCACACTGTCGTGAGGCGAGTGCGCTTATTGGTCACAATTCCCCTTGCTGCGCTAAACGTCCTTTCGGACAGGACACTCGAGGAGGGGCAAGCCAAGAGTTCCATGGCAAATTGTGCCAGCTCTGGCCACAGGTCAAGCCTTCCCACCCAGTAGTCCAGGGGTTCCTCGATTCTCAGAGCGTCCACATCGGCCGTTAACCCGATGTAGTCGGACACCTGTCAGTCTTGGTATTCCATGAGGCTGGATCTGGAGAGTGGCTGTTAATGGGTTGGCTGCAAGAATGATCTCCTATCCAAAGTGACCAACACATCTTCAAACCGCTCTATTTTTGCAGGCGCTGTAGGATTGGTACCCGCACCTGTTTCGCTATGGGTGGAAATTCCTCTGCCAGCGCCTGCAACAGCAAAATGCAGCATCTCTCGCAGCAAGGCCTGGAAATGCTGCATTCTGACAGCCCTCTGTGATGCTGGTAACATGTCCGCCATTTTGTTTGTACCGGTGGTGTAAGTACGTTGCCACCCAGTACAGGTCCTTGACCTTTATGCTTTTTATACGGGGGTCCCTCTCCAAACACTGGCGCATGAAGGCCCCCATTTGGACTAAATTGGAAGCGGTGGAGCGCCCTGGCTCCTGCTCATCGCCCAGGATAATGTCGTCCTCGGTCTCCCTCCCCAGCCACGAACAACACCAGGGATCCCCGAAAGGTTTAAAGCCTGCTCTTCTTGCTCCTCCTCCTCCTCCTCCCCACAGGCACCATCCTCCTCTGACTCCTCTTCAGACTCCTGCTGACTTGTTTCAGATGAAGTAGTCCCCCCTGGGAATTCATCCAGCATTGCGACTTCCTTATCTTCCAGCTCCTGCTCCGCGACGGCTTGATCAATGACACGACGCAATGCATGCTCCAGAAAAAAGGCGTAAGGTACAATGTCACTGATGGTGCCCTTGTTGCGACTGACCAGTTTGGTGATCTCATCAAATGGCCGCAGAAGTCTGCATGCATCGCGCAAGAGCAGCCACCGGCGCGGTGAAAAAAAAAAGCTCCCAAGAACCTGTCCTGCCGCAGAGTTCGTACAGGTAGTCGTTAACGGCCTGTTTCTGCTGGAGCAGCCTATCGAGCATATACAAGGTGGAGTTCCAGCGCGTCGTGCTGTCACAAATCAGACGCCTGAAGGGCAGGTAGTGTCGCCGCTGAACATCAGCAAGGCGAGCCATGGCCTTGTAAGATCTTCTAAAATGGCCAGAAATTTTACTGGCCTGCCTCAAGACATCCTGGACCCCGGGGTATTTGGCAACGAATCGCTACGTGACTAAGTTCAGGACGTGTGTCATTTTGCCCTGTTTCAGCGCGCCCAGCAGATTGGCACTGTTGTCGCACACCACTTTACCACCTGTCAAATTGAGCGGGGTTAGCCACTGATCGGCCTGTGACCACAGAGCTGAAAGCAGTGCAGGACCGGTGTGGCTCTTGGCTTCCAGGCACAACAGCCGCAGCACAGCGTGGCAACGTCTCACCTGGCACGTCGAATAGGTTCTGGGGAGCTTGGGGGGCACAGCGGAAGAGGCGGTAGCAGCGGAAAAGGAGGAGTCAGCCAAAGGAGGAGACGGAGGATGGAGTAGGAGGAGGAGAAGAAGAGGCAGGCCTGCATGCAATCCGAGGCTGTAACACCAAATCCACACGGGTGCCACGGGTTACATGCTTGACGGCTGTCAGAAGGTTCACCCAGTGGGCAGTAAAAGTTCTGTACCCTCCCTGCCCGTGTTTGCTAGACCTCGTATCCGTGGTCATATGTATCTTGGCACCGACACTGTTGTGCCAGAGATACATTCACTTGCCGCTGAACATGGCCATATAGCTCTGGGATGCCCTTCTGGGAGAAATATTTCCTTCTGAGGACCTTCCATTGCAGTGTGCCAATGGCCACAAATTTTTTAAACACCCACCAAGTCCACCAGTTTATATGGCAGTAGTTGGCGGGCTAGCAGTTCCGACAAGCCAGCGGTCAGCCGTTGGGCAAGAGGATTATCCGCCGTCATAAACTTTTTACACTCAAACATTTGGGCCTCGGAAGCCTGCCTTGTGCCAGATGAACTTGACGACGGCACGGTGGAAGGTGGAGTGGAGGACAAATGGGAGGAGAGAGGAGAAGGAGAAGAGGCAGGACGTGGAGCGCCAGGAGTGTGGCTTTGTGGGTTCTGACGGTGTTGCTCCCACTGGGTTCGGTGATGGGAGGCCAGGTGCCTTCCTAATGCGGTTGTCCGTAGGTGAGTGTTGGACTTACCGCGACTTATGCGTTGACAGCACAGGCTGCAGATGGCAACACTATTGTCAAAATAACATAACAAAAACAAAGACAGGTGCACTCTGCGGTCTTACTAACCCTCGTACTGGTGTAAAATTGAGAATTAGCCAACATATTCGGCTTGGAGGACAGCACAGGCTGCAGATGGCAACACTATTGTCAGCAGCTGACATGTTAAAAAAAAAGCCCACACTGCGGAGCTAAGTGCCGGCATCCTGGGAGCGGCAGATGTGACCATGCATGGTGGATGGCTCGCTCCAGATACATTTGCAGTCTGCTTTTTGCCTCCTGTGCCTTGCGAGCTCTGCCTGCTTCTCCTCCTTCTCCTCCCTATCTGCTGCTCCGTCTCTCCCTCTGAACTCCCCTCCTCTTCCTCTCTTGTGGGCACCCACGTGACGTCCATCGACACGTCATCATCGTCACCTTCACCACCACTGACATTAGAGATCTCGGAGTAGGCAGCGACAGTGGGGAGCACCCTCCGTGGGCTGATCTGGGTACTGTCTTCAGGCTGCTGGGTGGCGGCCATTGCTACCTCCTCTTCCTCATCCGATGCCAAGAATGGCTGCACATCGGTAAGGTCTGGGAATGGATAGGAAAATAATTCCTCTTACTCGAGTGGAGGGGCTATGGTGGTGGTGGTGTCTTTGGGGGTGTAGACAGCAGAGAGTGAGGAGGGTGCAGATACAGAGGATGAGGAGGGTGCAGAAGCGGAAGGCTGAGTGAGCCACTCAACCAACTGTGGTGCGCCCCCTTGGAAGTTATCGCATGGCCTTCTTCAACTTCCCACTTAGGCTCCGGCCTGGTGCATCTGCCCGACCCCTACCACCCCTGCGGAATGGCCTGTCTCTTCCTCTGCCTGTCATTTTCTAAATGACCCTCCTCCTAAGTCCGTAGAGAAGATCAGTATTTGTGGAATAAGGTATATAGCACCCCTCAATCAGTATTTGGTGGAAACAGGTATATGGCACCCTTCAATCAGGATTTTGTGGAAGAAGGTATATCGCAGCCCTCAAGCTGTTTTTTTGGGGGCATCTGATATATCACACCTGTTGCAATTATTTGTCCCAATAGCGTTTGTCCCTCTGTATACCTGTGGTATCGCAGCAGAACCGCACACAACTGCCGCACAATACAAATGCACTATAATATAATTTCTATGTTATATATATATTATAAGTATATCACACCCCTCTGTGTATCACACCTATCGATAGCACACCTATACCAGTCCTTAAAAGGACTTTTGTGGCCCTATTAGCCAGCGTTTGGTGTCCCTACCAGCCTGTCCCTGCTCCACCCACAACCTCTCCCTACACTGGCAAAAGATTGAATGTAAAATGGCGGCCAGATCGGGTTCTGTTATAGGGTTGGGGGTGTGTCCATGTGCTGAAACGTCTCAATTGGCTGTCCTGTCCCACCTGATGGATGTGTCATGGGTCAAAGTTAGGTGCTGTGCCAAAAAAATATGGCGCGTGTGAATATCGCCGTATGTTCGCATGTTTGGCGAATCGTGAGAGAGCAAAGTTCGCCGCAAAACGACCGCTGGGCGAACCGCAAGGCCATCTCTACATGGTTCCTTGTTCATCTCTTCATATGATGATATTCCAGCTTAAACACTGTGAGACCATGGAGCCATCATACCAATCAGGAAGGAGACACATTCTTTCTCCTAGAGGTGAAGAGACCCTGGTGAGGAAAACACAGATGAATCCAAGAACAACAGCAAACGACCTTGTGAAGATGCTGGAGGAAACCGGTCCAAAAGTGTTTATGTCAAGAGTAAAAATGGAGGAGAATGGGAGTGACAATGGTGCTAGTAGTCCCGATGCCCACGGTGGCTGCGTCCCTCTCCCTCACTCTCAGGGTGGTTACAGTGATGAGGGGGCCAAGGGAGGATAGCTGTAGTTCTTCCCCTGGCCACACACCCAGGTCGTGGTCTCCTGCCCGGTGGAAGGTGGGGTGCCCTCGGTGTCAGTGCAGTTTAAGGACCAGATGAGGATAGTCCTGCAGCTCAACATTTACCAGAAGTCTTTACTGGAGAGTAAGTTCTGACAGTCATCCAGATGAAATGGAGGCACAAATCTTAAAAGGGGTCTCCGGGCTTTTATCCTCAGAATAGGTCAACAGTATCAGCTGTATCATCTGCCGTCCCTCTTCCTGTTCACCGCTGCTGTCGATGGCAAAAACAGCGGACAGGAAGAGAGACGGGAAACAGCACATGCACACTGAGCGCACCATCTCCTCATAATGCTGATAAGAGGGGGTGCGGGTGTCGGACCCCCGCCGATCAATAATAAAAGCCTGGACAAACCCTTAAACAGTTCTGGGCTGTATCAAGGGGGTCACCTCCCGGTGTACTTGCTGACATATCACTTTTCTACATTGCATTCCAGAAAAGGGGTGCAATAGCTCACATAAATATGACTTCAGTTACCACTGGTATGACTGCAAGCTGGTGGCCTTTTTGCTCAGCAAAGGCCATTTGAAGTCCAGAAGCCGTAACCATGCGTTACCGTCACAGATTCTTAGAAAAAAAGTAGACCCTTGCTGCAAAAATCAAAATAGGGAAATGCATTTCTCTTTCCTAAAGTGAGAGAAAATCGCTGTATTACCAGGATGCACCTCACCGCCTCGGCCAACCCTACGGCTATAACAAGTAGCAGAAGCCGCAGCCAATACTGTTTGCTAAACATGATGGAACCGTTTTTCCTCTGCTGCTCCAACCTGGTCTGTGCACTTTCTTCTGCAAATACCCTGTTCTTTGACCCCATGGACGTCTGGGTCAGCAGATTGGACCAGTGGCCAGAACTGTGTCAGTTTGCTTTTAGTGTACTGTCTTGTCCAGCCTCTACTGTCAGAGACATCATACAGTGTGGCAGGTGGCGTTGTCACACAGAAGCTGACAAAATTGTTCTCCATAAATGTGCAAAACATCACATTTATTAAAATGAATGAGACATGGATCCATGAGGATTTTCTCACACCTTCACCTGATGACCATTAGAGCTCCACTGCTGAGGATGGCACTCTGGCTGTCTGCCGGCCATCATGATCTATATTGTACTGCCACTACTACTACCCCTACATCTCTTGACTTGTCAGTAAGTTTCCATACCGCACTGCTTCTGCTCTATTTTTATGGCTTTTGTAAAAAAAAAATATATATTGTTTTTTTGCTTTCCTGGGAACTCAGGCATAGTGTCACTGAGGGTGGAGATTAGGCTTGAGCGAATCAACCTTCGGATCATAGTTTTGAAGTCGATTAGTTCAAACACGTTTTAATACGGTACGGAGTCCGTTCTCCATATGGTATGAAAATGTATTGCATCCCTTGAGGCAAAATTTGTTTCACCAAAGTCGTGTCAGGCTTCAGTGATTCACTATTCATTTCTACATCTTCAAAAACATTTCAAATTAGGAATCCGAAATTGGGTTTGGTACCGGCTGGTAACTCAGTACTAAACCTGACTCCGGATTCCTAATTTAAAATGTTTACCGAATTCATTCACTGAAGTCTTGCGAGACTTCAGTAATACTAATTTTGCCTCGACTGAGGCAATACATTTTAATACTGTACGAGAAAGGTTTTCTTACCGTATTAAAACGAAGTGTTTGAACGAATCGACTTTGAATCTAGGAACCGAAGGTCGATTTGCTCAAGCCCAGTGAAGATATATGTACTTTAAAATAACACCAAACTAGAGATGAGAGAATTTCCTAAAATTTGTTTTGTGTCCAATTCATCAAATAAAAAAATAAAAAGACAATTTATGTCCAAGTTGATTCTACATGAATCAAAGTTGCTCCAATTGCACTAAAAATTGTATATAAGACCTTCGAGTCATTTTCTTAACTTGTCATACATTTTTCTTCCCTCCCCGAGCTCTGGAACGCAATCCCAGCAGTAGTAAATGATGTCTGAGTGATACTGACATACATCGCTGTGGGGAAACGCACGTATGACAGCGGTAACGTACAGCATGTTTAATATCACACCGGCTGGCACATGTCTTCTGCTTCCTCATATTCCAAAGATTCCAAAAATAGGGGGTAGATGATGATTAACAACACACAGTGTTATGGGGAAAAAGTGGCTTGGGGGACTAAACGTCCAAAAATGATGCACTGGCAGAGTCAGAACCCTGCCCGTACGACACGCAGAGGGTTACTTGTCGGAAGAAAAAGTGGCAGGTTATGAATATGCCTAAATTATTCTCCCTTCAATTGGGAGAAGCAGCAGCCGTGCAGTGTGGATGTGGAAAGGGCAGGTAAGATTAGTAGTGGTGGTAGTTGTAGCAGTAATAGTAACAGCGGTAATGTGGATGCGGTAGTAGTAGTAGTAGTAGTAATAGTCGTGGCAGTAGTTGTAGCAGCAGCAGTGCAGTGTGGATGTGGAAAGGGCAGGTGGGATTAGTAGTGGTGGTAGTTGTAGCAGTAATAGTAACAGCGGTAATGTGGATGCGGTAGTAGTAGTAGTAGTAGTAGTAATAGTAGTAATAGTCGTGGCAGTAGTTGTAGCAGCAGCTGTGCAGTGTGGATGTGGAAAGGGCAGGTGGGATTAGTAGTGGTGGTAGTTGTAGCAGTAATAGTAACAGCGGTAATGTGGATGCGGTAGTAGTAGTAGTAGTAGTAATAGTCGTGGCAGTAGTTGTAGCAGCAGCAGTGCAGTGTGGATGTGGAAAGGGCAGGTGGGATTAGTAGTGGTGGTAGTTGTAGCAGTAATAGTAACAGCGGTAATGTGGATGCGGTAGTAGTAGTAGTAGTAGTAGTAATAGTAGTAATAGTCGTGGCAGTAGTTGTAGCAGCAGCTGTGCAGTGTGGATGTGGAAAGGGCAGGTGGGATTAGTAGTGGTGGTAGTTGTAGCAGTAATAGTAACAGCGGTAATGTGGATGCGGTAGTAGTAGTAGTAGTAGTAATAGTCGTGGCAGTAGTTGTAGCAGCAGCTGTGCAGTGTGGATGTGGAAAAGGCAGGTGGGATTAGTAGTGGTGGTAGTTGTAGCAGTAATAGTAACAGCGGTAATGTGGATGCGGTAGTAGTAGTAGTAGTAGTAATAGTTGTGTCAGTAGTTGTAGCAGCAGCCGTGCAGTGTGGATGTGGAAAGGGCAGGTGGGATTAGTAGTGGTGGTAGTTGTAGCAGTAATAGTAACAGCGGTAATGTGGATGCGGTAGTAGTAGTAGTAGTAGTAATAGTAGTAATAGTCGTGGCAGTAGTTGTAGCAGCAGCTGTGCAGTGTGGATGTGGAAAGGGCAGGTGGGATTAGTAGTGGTGGTAGTTGTAGCAGTAATAGTAGCAGTGGCAATGTGGATGCGGTAGTAGTAGTAGTGGTAGTAATAGTCATGGCAGTAGTTGTGGCAGCAGCAGTGCAGTGTGGATGTGGAAAGGGTAGGGTATTAGAGGCATGTTGGGGCAATAGTAGCAGCAGCAGAAGCAGCATAGCATGGAGTATACAAGGCACTGGCAGTAGGTTGGCTGTAGTAGTAGTAGTGGCTTTATAATGGTAATGATAGAGCCAGTAGAGGATTAGCAGCATGGAATAGCAGCCGTTGCAGTGGCTGCCAAAAAAAGGACCAGGTGAAGGAGGACAGACTTGTTCTGACTGGAAATTCTGGCCAGTTCTATTTTCCCACAGGATCCGGTAGTGCCACCTCCTGTGCTGCAATGGACCTCTGGTACCTATGATTGTGTTTGAACAGCCACTGCTTTCATTTTAATCCTGCAGATCTTGCACATGGCTGTGGTCTTGCATGTCGGCCTTATGGAGAAAAAAACACAATGTGGGAGTTGCTTGCACAGAGCTACAGGCAGCCGAGCTGGTCTTTGGTCTGGCATGTTTTGAGCCTACACCCACAGTATCGGCGGTATCACCACTTTCCAGGTTGACCACAATAGAAGGTGATCTGGCCCTGACAGTTTTTTCGGAGGCTTTGGCCCTACGTTGCCTCTGGCGTTTATTGCCATTGCAGCACCCCAGTTCAGCTCCTCAGCCCTGTCCAACAAGCAATCATCATCATAGTCCTCAGCACCCTTGGTCATCCTCCCAATTCCCTGCTCAGTATTTGTCCCAAGTGCCTATGTTACTACTTCATCCCCATCCACCATCATGGATGCAAGTGCCACCACTACTATTACTGTCTATTACATGGAACAAGCAAAAATGCAAGTGTGCTTTCTGTAATTTAAAAACAGAGGTGCAATTAATTGTCCTGAATCCCTCACTTTCCACAAACACACTGCGCACTGGTATTAACAATTTACTTTGGGAATAGGCATTTTTTGCGGTGAAATGTCTATCAACTATTAATTTAGTATCACTGGGTCATTAATTAAATTTTTCTAGCAAAATACACAGTCTGATCTGTTATGCATCGATTAACACTCGAGTTGAGCGGACACCTGGATGTTCGGGTTTGACGGTTTGGCTGAACTTCTCAAAAAAGTTCGAATTCGAGACCCGAACTTGACCCCGAACCCGAACCCCCTTGAAGTCAATGGGGACCCGAACTTTTGAGCACTAAAATGGCTGTAAAAATGTCATGGAGTCAAAATGTGGTTAAGAGCATGGCAAGTGCTCTGCAAACAAATGTGGATAGGGACATGACTTCAAATAACATAAAATACATAAAAATAAAAAATAATAATCTTGATCTAGGAGGACGAGGTCCATATGGAGTAGGAGGTTGAGGGGGCGGTGGATGTGGCGGTGTAGGTGGAAGCGGCGGTGGAGGAAGAGGAGGTAGCCTACACTGCTTTTTGGTTTTACATTTTTTTTTTTTTTAATTAGGGTACACCCCAAAACATTGGGAAATATAACCTGAGATAACCCCCTCCAGTCGTGCTAAACACACGTTCAGACAATACACTGGCTGCAGGGAAGACCAGCACCTCCAAGGGGTAAAGGGCAAGCTCAGGCCATGTGCCCAATTTGGAGACCCAGAAGTTGAAGGGGGCAGAACCATCAGTCAGTACGTGTAGGCGTGTGCACACTTACTGCCCCACCATGTTGCGCGTCCCCGTGATGTTCACAATCCAATTGGATATCTTCTCTATTCCTCTGTTTGTGGGGTAGCAGGTGACACTCATGCCAGAGGTGGATGTAGAGGCCGAGACTGCAGCAGAAGAGGAAGCAGGAGGAGACAGAGACCTTTCTTGGTTTTTGAGGTGTCTACTCCACTGCAGCTCGTGCTTTGCACTTAAATGCCTGGTCATGCAGGTTGTGCTCAGGTTGAGAACGTTTATGCCTCGCTTCAGGCTCTGACTGCACAGCGTGCAAACCACTCGTGTCTTGTTGTCAGCACATTGTCTGAAGAACTGCCACGCCAGGGAACTCCTTGGAGCTGGCTTTGGTGTGCTCGGTCCCTTGCTGCGGTGGGCAGTAGGAGGAGTACTGTCTAGGGGACGGCCGCTCCGCTTTTGCACCCTGCTCCCTCTTCTGCTGTGCTGGTGGCTCTGTGCGACCACCGCCTTTTCCTCCGAACTACATAGGTCACTCGCATGACCTTGATTCCATGTGGGGTCGAGGACCTCATCGTCCTCCACATCATCTTTCTCCCAGTCTTCACCCCTGCCTTCCTTGTCGGTCTGCACACTTTCGAAAGCCCCAGCAGTTGGCACCTGTGTTTCGTCATCATCCGAGACGTGCTGCGATGGTCCTCCCATGTACTCATCTTGAAACATAAGTGGTTGGGCATCGGTGCACTCAATCTCTTCCACTTCTGAGGCAGGGCTAGGTGGATGGCCCTGGGAAACCCTGCTAACAGAGTCATCAAAAAGCAGAAGAGACTGCTGCATGACTTGGGGCTCAGACTGCTTGGCTGATTTGCAAGGGGGTGAGGTGAAAGACTGATGGACATAGGCTGCAGGTGCCAACTGTGGTCTTTCAGCAGGAGACTGGGTGGGAGACAATGTGACCAAATCTACTATCGCCTGTACTTGTTCAGGCCTCACCATTCGTAGAGCCGCATTAGGCCCGACCAAATACCGCTGCAGGTTCTGTCGCCTACTCGCACCTGAGGAAGGGGTTTCACTTGTGCGTGTAGCTGGCACAGATCGACCACGTCCTCTCCCTGCAACAGGAGCTCCACCAGCAGCACCACGACCTGGGCCACGTCCCTTATTTGACGCTCTCCTCATATTTCTCAAATTAAGGATCTTGCCCTAAATTGGTGTTTTATTAATAGCAGAATAGAACCACAGTATCTAAATGGTGTATCTCACAATGACATATGCAGCAAAGGCTGCAAAATTAAGTTGTTTGCCCAAAATGGGTGTTTTTCTAATAGCAGAATAGAACCACAGTATGTAAAGGGTGTATCTCACACGTACAGATGCAGACAAGGCCGCAATTAAAGATTTTTGCCCAAAAGGGGTGTTTTATTAATAGCAGAATAGAACCACAGTATCTAAAGGGTGTATCTCACAAAGACATATGCAGCAAAGGCTGCAAAATATTTTTTTTGCCCAAAATGGGTGTTTTTTTTACTAACAGAATATGACAGCAGTATATAACCCTTGAATTTCACACGTGCAGATGCAGCAAGGGCTGTAAAATTGTGTATTTTGCCCCAAAAGGGTGTTTTTTAAAACCCAGAAAATGATGGCTGTATTTCTAGCTTAAATTGCAAACTGACTAATGCTGCAAAGGCACCAGATGTTGGATATTGCCAAAAAAGGGTGTGTTTTTTTTAACCCAGATTATTAGTGCAGTATTTCAAGCTTGGATTTGAATGTCACAAAAGCTCAGATGAAGTGCCGGTGCACTGAGCTTGCATAAAATTGCTGCCGCTGCCGCCCGCCTAACTAACAGACGGATACAAGTTTATTTTTTTTTGTCTCTGGGCTCAGGGCAGGGAAAAAAGATTGCGCCCTGCACCCACATAACTAAATGTATGTAGATCGCTGAGTTCTGATCACAGATTCTCTCCTATTCTCTCCCTGAAATCACCAGCAGCCTCTCCCTACACTTGTAACAGCAGAGTGACGGGCAGCGCTACGTGACTCCAGCTTATATAGAGGCTGGGTCACATGCTGCTCTGGCCAATCACAGCCCTGCCATTAGTAGGCATGACTGTGATGGCGTCTAAGGGCACAAGATTAAACGCTTGTTGATTGGCTGCTCTGCAGCCTTTCAAAAAGCACCAAGAAATCGCCGAACACCGAACCCCAACCCGAACTTTTACTGAAATGTTCGGGTTCGGGTCCAGGATCCAAAAAATCCTAATGTTCGGTACGAACCAGAACTTTACAGTTCGGGTTCACTCAACCCTAATTGACACGGATAAACAATACAGTTTTTTCCATTAGGTGTGAAATAACACTTGTTCAACTATGAAATTATTGGCTTGATGCAGTAATATGTCCGATAACTGGTATAGAAAACTGATGTTTACAGTGGAATTAGTCTTACAATAGCACTGATATAAAAATGCTGTTATTGCCGTAAAATGCTTTTGCTATAGTGCAATGTTTTTAATAACACAGATGGCTATTATGCACTGGAAAAAAATGTGCAATTGCTCAGCAGCAGAATGGTATTGGGGTGCTGTGCTGCCTGTTTTTTTCTTGTAGTTGGCTGGTTTTGTAAAGCAGAACTGCTATAATGAAGTTCTGCAGCAGCTGTGTTGTTAACCACTGTGCCCCAGCCCCTCACTCCTTCAAAGCTTTCCCTGCTCAAAGTCCCTAGTATTCTACACAATTATTTCTATCTATTCTTTCCCTCCATTGTCCCTGTTACACTAGAAAAGATGCTTGTGTCTTTTCTGTCAGACAAGGCATAGACCCAACCACCCTCACCAACAGCTCAACACAAATGATGTGCCTCCTGCCACACTGATTGGCTCATCCAGGCTGTCTGTCAGGATATGAGCCAATCAGGGGCGGGCATACACTCCCCACCACTTCCTCCCAAGGTCATGAGCGCATCCTTCTTCCTCCCTCAGGGATTTCCCCTGCAGATTCTCACAGTAAACGGCACTGACCTTGGTTTTCACTTGATTCTTAATTATAAAAAATTATTGGCTTCATTTACAGACAAATTATGGGGAAATTCATAATGAATCCAATTAGTTTATAATCAATTCGCTCATCCTTACACCAAACCGTTTGCTGCTCTTCAAAAAAAGAGAGTTTTTGGAACACTTGTTCGGAACAAAGCCACGGATCCGGAAGCAGTGTGAGGACAGCCACTACCACTCCCGTCCTCTGTCCTGACCATTTCCAGGTGCTTAGCAGAAGGGGATTTGGTGTCACAGAGTGCCCATTATGTGTCCTGACAGCCTTTCACCATCACCTTGGTTGGCAGTGGTGCCATTAACGAGAGTCTCAGACTTTTATGTACTGGAAACATATTGGCCCAGATTCAAGAAGCACTTGCGCGGGAACAAGTGTGATTTGCGCCGCGCAAGTACTGATTTGCTCCTATGCAAATTTGCGGCTGATTCTGTAAACCAGTTAAGCCTGAAATGCGGCCATTTTCCCGCGCACGCAGCCTAGCTGTTCCTGCGCAATTTTCGTGCAATTTTGCGCGGGGTGTAAGTTGCGCCTTCATGGAATTCCCTCAGCGAATATGCAAATTAGGTACTGCCGATGATTCAGAAACATGCGCGTGTGATGCGCATCTTGCGCTGGAAGCGTGCAAGCTTTTTTCCCTGGGCAAACTTGCTCCTGTTAAAAGCAGGGGCAAGTTAGCAAAAGATGGCCAAATGTCATCTGAAGGAGCGCGCAACTTCAGCAGCACCTAGACAGACGATCTGAACAAGCAGAGCACCCACATTTTCGGGACCTCACATCTGTGCACCAACATGCCAGGGGCAGCTATGGTTCTTGATATTCTATTCCAAATAAATATAAAAACTCATATCCTGAGCATATAAAAAAATAATTAAAAAATCATATTGTGTTGAGCAAAAAAATGTAGACATAAAATTATTTTTTTGTTTTTTTCTTTGGGCCAAGGGTGCCCCGGCTCTGGCTCCTCAATCTCCGTGGTGCGGAGGAGGCATGGGGTGGGGATGGAGGGGTGGGGGGAGGAGGGGGGGTAGGAAAAAGCAGGATGAAATTCAGCAAAGAACCTGCGCAAGTCTGCTCCTATTTATTTGCTCAGTGCAAGCAGCTGAGCAGGATTTGCCCTGAAATTATGCTAGCAAACCTCTGCTGAGCCGAAAATTCCTCATTTACATAGGGGCACACCCACTTTGACTTGCACGGCCTTGCGCCCTCAGCTTTGCCTTAAACAGGAGCAAATTAAATGAACAAACGATTCCTGAATCAGGTGGCAATTTGGCAAAATTGCTCCAGCGCAGAGAAATTCAGCTGAGCGGCTCAGGTGTAAGTAATGGGCAAATCTACCTGAATCTGGGCCATTGTCTTTAGTAATGAATCCAGGTTCTGTTTGGGATCCGATGATAGTTCAGTTGAGGGCTTCAAAACTGCCTTTGCTGTGGCTATGGAGGGACACACTGCCCCGACTGCTGTGTGATGATCTGGGGACCCATCACAT
Organism: Bufo bufo; assembly: GCF_905171765.1. Taxonomy (NCBI): domain Eukaryota; kingdom Metazoa; phylum Chordata; class Amphibia; order Anura; family Bufonidae; genus Bufo; species Bufo bufo. Next base: position 4,869,463 of record NC_053390.1, read on the forward strand.
ATGACAGTCGGTCACCCCTAGTAGTGATAAGAGGACATTAACAGCTCAGTGATACGTGCAGGACATCCTACCACCACATGTGTTCCTCTTATGGCAGGACTGACAACTGCTGGTGTGATGATCTGGGAGCCATCGCATAGACAGTCGGTCACCCCGAATAGTGATACGAGGACACTAACAGCTCAGCAATATGTGCAGGACATCCTGCCGCCACATGTGTTCCTCTCACGGCAGGGCTTTCCCACACACAGCAAGGTTTTCCAAGCAATGTCTCCTCCGGATTACAACAATTACTTGTTTGACCGGACGCTATAATTATCGCTAATCCAATATTTATGGGACTAGCTGAGATGCCAGCTTCAGCAACCTATGAGTGTGAAGGATCTACAGGCCCAGCTGCAAGGCTACTTTCATATCTGCAGCACGGAGATCCAGCTGCTTGATCCGGCAGAGAATTCCAGGAATTGGCCGGACACAAACCACAGCGTGCATCTGTGGTGGAACAGCCTGCCGGAATCTCTGCCGCAGATGTGAAAGGAATATCAGATCTGTAGGAAAATGTACCAGAAGATACAATAGAGAACCTGTATATATCCAGGCCCAAGCCTATCTCATCCTGTATCCAGGCTAGAGGTCGTATACCTTCTTGTATTCAGGTTAGAGGCCATATCCAATCTTGTATCAAGGCTGGAGGCCGTATCCATTTTGTATCCAGACTAGAGGCAGTAACTCTTTTTATATGCAGGCAAGAGACTGAATCTAATATTTTATCCCGGCTGGAGGTTATATCTCATCCTGTATCCAGGCTAGAGGCCGTATCTCATCCTGTATCCAGGCTAGAGGCTGTATCTCATCTTGTATCTAGACTAGAGGCCGTATCTCATCTTGTATCCAGGCTAGAGGCCGTATCTCATCTTGTATCCAGGCTAGAGGCCCATGGAGTCGCCAACATTCTCCTATGAGATGTGAAAAGACCTCATGCACTAGGGACATTGTTGCTGCAAACTGCAGGGAGAGGGCAGGGAGAGTGCAGGGAGACTGCAGGAAGTGGGCAGGGAGAGGGCAGGGAGAGTGCAGGGAGAGGGCAGGGAGAGTGCAGGGAGAGTGCAGGAAGAGGGCAGGGAGAGGGCAGGGAGAGGGCAGGGTGAGTGCAGGGAGAGGGCAGGAAGAGGGCAGAGAGAGGGCAGGGAGAGGGCAGGGAGAGGGCAGGGAGACTGCAGGTAGTGGGCAGGGAGAGGGCAGGGAGAGTGCAGGGAGAGGGCAGGGAGAGTGCAGGGAGAGTGCAGGAAGAGGGCAGGGAGAGGGCAGGGAGAGGGCAGGGTGAGTGCAGGGAGAGGGCAGGAAGAGGGCAGAGAGAGGGCAGGGAGAGGGCAGGGAGAGGGCAGGGAGAGGGCAGGGAGAGGGCAGGGTGAGTGCAGGGAGAGGGCAGGAAGAGGGCAGAGAGAGGGCAGGGAGAGGGCAGGGAGAGGGCAGGAAGAGGGCAGGGAGAGGGCAGGGTGAGGGCAGGGTGAGTGCAGGGAGAGGGCAGGGTGAGTGCAGGGAGAGGGCAGGGAGACTGCAGGGAGAGGGCAGGGAGAGGGCAGGGAGAGGGCAGGGAGATGGCAGGAAGAGGGCAGGGAGAGGGCAGGGAGAGGGCAGGGAGAGGGCAGGGAGAGGGCAGGGTGAGTGCAGGGAGAGGGCAGGGAGACTGCAGGGAGAGGGCAGGGAGAGGGCAGGGAGAGGGCAGGGAGAGGGCAGGGTGAGTGCAGGGAGAGGGCAGGAAGAGGGCAGAGAGAGGGCAGGGAGAGGGCAGGGGGAGGGCAGGGAGAGGGCAGGAAGAGGGCAGGGAGAGGGCAGGGTGAGGGCAGGGTGAGTGCAGGGAGAGGGCAGGGTGAGTGCAGGGAGAGGGCAGGGAGACTGCAGGGAGAGGGCAGGGAGAGGGCAGGGAGAGGGCAGGGAGATGGCAGGAAGAGGGCAGGGAGAGGGCAGGGAGAGGGCAGGGTGAGTGCAGGGAAAGGGCAGGGAGACTGCAGGGAGAGGGCAGGTAGAGTGCAGGGAGAGGGGAGGGAGACTGCAGGGAGAGCGTGGGAAACTGCTGAACTACAGACTCTGCTACAATTTATCACCATGTACATAACTGTGCAGTGCACCAAGAGTCAGGATTACAGGCCAGTGTTACTTTTAACGTGGCTTATAGCGATTCATGATGAATTAATTCGTAACAAATCAAATTTCTTGTCGAATTTCTGTGAAGCTGCCACACTGAATTTTTCAAAAAATCTCCAGTGTTATTTTTTTTTTTTTTCTTATCAATTAATGGATTCACTGTACTCTGCTTATAAAGGCTGAAGGAATGGCCTGGTCAGTTTATGAATATTTTGTTGCCTTCTTGTGGTTTTATCAATAACTGTGGCATTTTCTTTCAGGTTTTTGCCCCAAAAATTGGATATTATTTGGAAAAACATGTTTACTCTTTTCTGAAAAGGCTGAAACGTGGTGGAAAAGTAAAACATTTTGTGAAAACAAAGAGTCTCATATGATAGTCGTACAAAAAGAGGATGATGCTGCTGCACTGAAGGTACAGTCCGTGGAGTCTCTCGTCTATTGATCGTTGCACATTGAATTCCAGATTATAAATGTAACTGAATAAATAAATTGCAAATTGAAACGAAAATCAAAATTGTCAAAAACAAGGAAAATGTTCCCTGCAGCGCTCTATACAGGAAACGGCAAATAAAGATGAACACTAACACAAACCTAGCACCGAGTATAATCTCACACTGACTGTAGTCTAATATTAACTGTAACGTAATACTGACTGTAACGTAATACTGACTGTAACCTAATACTGACTGTAACCTAATACTGACTGTAGCGTAATACTGACTGTAACCTAATACTGTCTGTAACCTAATACTGACTGTAACCTAATACTGACTGTAACCTAATACTGACTGTAGCGTAATACTGACTGTAGCGTAATACTGACTGTAACCTAATACTGTCTGTAACCTAATACTGACTGTAGCGTAATACTGACTGTAGCGTAATACTGACTGTAACCTAATACTGACTGTAACCTAATACTGAGTGTACCCTAATACTGTCTGTAACCTAATACTGACTGTAACCTTATACTGACTGTAACCTAATACTGACTGTAACCTAATACTGAGTGTAACCTAATACTGTCTGTATCCTAATACTGACTGTAACCTAATACTGACTGTAACCTAATACTGTCTGTATCCTAATACTGACTGTAACCTTATACTGACTGTAACTTAATACTGACTGTAACCTAATACTGAGTGTAACCTAATACTGTCTGTATCCTAATACTGACTGTAACCTAATACTGTCTGTAACCTAATACTGACTGTACTCTAATACTGACTGTATCCTAATACTGACTGTAACCTTATACTGACTGTAACCTAATACTGTCTGTATCCTAATACTGACTGTAACCTAATACTGTCTGTAACCTAATACTGACTGTAACGTAATACTGACTATATTCTAGTACTGACTGTATCCTAATACCAGGCTCGGACTGGCCCACAGTGGTACAGGGTAATCCCCCGGTGGGCCCCTGAGCTAGATGGGCCCCTAGTCTCCCACCCTCTGCACAAGTGGCAAATGACACATTAGACTTACTGCACTACATACATATATTCAATGTACAGCACCTCCACCAGCCGATGTTCATATAAAAAACTTGTTAGATGATTTATTATATTTGAATGTACCCATACGGTGGGCCCCCAAAATAAATTTTACTGGTGGGCCCTAGGTACCCCAGTCCGACACTGCCTAATACTGTCTGTAACCTAACACTGACTGTAACCTAACACTGACTGTAACCTAATACTGACTGTAACCTAATACTGAATGTAACCTAATACTGACTGTAACCTAACACTGACTGTAGCCTAATACTGACTGTATCCTTATACTGACTGTAACGTAATACTGACTGTAACCTAATAATGTCTGTAACCTAATGCTGACTGTGACGTAATACTGACTGTAACGTAATACTGACTGTAACCTTATTATTAGGTTACAGTCAGTATTACTCTAATACTGACTGTAACCTAATACTGAATGTACCCTAATACTGTCTGTAACCTAATACTGACTGTAACCTAATACTGACTGTGACGTAATACTGACTTTAACCTAACACTGACTGTAACCTAATACTGACTGTAACCTAACACTGACTGTATCCTAATACTGACTGTAACCTAATACTGACTGTATCCTAACACTGACTGTATCCTAACACTGACTGTAACCTAACACTGACTGTATCCTAATACTGACTGTAACCTAATACTGACTGTAACCTAATACTGACTGTAGCCTAATACTGACTGTATCCTTATACTGACTGTAACCTAATACTGACTGTATCCTAACACTGACTGTATCCTAACACTGACTGTAACCTAACACTGACTGTATCCTAACACTGACTGTAACCTAATACTGACTGTAACCTAACACTGACTGTATCCTAATACTGACTGTAACCTAATAGTGACTGTAACCTAATACTGACTGTAACCTAATACTGACTGTAACTTTATACTGACTGTATCCTTATACTGAGTGTAACCTAATACTGAGTGTATCCTAATACTGACTATATCCTAATACTGACTGTAACCTAATAATGAGTGTATCCTAATACTGACTGTAACCTAATACTGACTGTATCCTTATACTGACTGTAACCTAATACTGACTGTAACCTAATACTGACTGTATACTAACACTGACTGTAACCTAACACTGACTGTATCCTAACACTGACTGTAACCTAATACTGACTGTAACCTAACACTGACTGTATCCTAATACTGAGTGTAACCTAATACTGACTGTAACCTAATACTGACTGTACCCTAACACTGACTGTATCCTAACACTTACTGTAACCTAATACTGACTGTAACCTTATACTGATTGTATCCTAATACTGACTGTATCCTAATACTGACTGTACCTAATACTGACTTTAACCTAATACTGACTGTATCCTAACACTGACTGTAACCTTATACTGACTGTAACCTTATACTGACTGTAGCCTAATACTGACTGTATCCTTATACTGACTGTAACCTAATACTGAGTGTATCCTAATACTGACTGTAACCTAATACTGACTGTATCCTAATACTGACTGTAACCTTATACTGACTGTAACCTAATACTGACTGTAACCTAATACTGACTGTAGCCCAATACTGACTGTATCCTAACACTGACTGTAACCTTATACTGACTGTAACCTTATACTGACTGTAGCCTAATACTGACTGTATCCTTATACTGACTGTAACCTAATACTGAGTGTATCCTAATACTGACTGTAACCTAATACTGACTGTATCCTAATACTGACTGTAACCTTATACTGACTGTAACCTAATACTGACTGTAACCTTATACTGACTGTAACCTAATACTGACTGTAACCTAATACTGACTGTAACCTTATACTGACTGTAACCTAATACTGTCTGTAAACTAATACTGTCCGCAACCTAATACTGTCTGCAACCTAATACTGACTGTAACCTAATACTGTCTGTATCCTAAAACTGTCTGTAACCTAATACTGACTGTATCCTAAAACTGTCTGTAACCTTATACTGACTGTAACCTAATACTGACTGTAACCTAATACTGACTGTAACCTTAAACTGACTGTAACCTAATACTGTCTGTAACCTAATACTGTCTGTAACCTAATACTGACTGTATCCTAATACTGTCTGTAACGTAATACTGACTGTAACCTTAAACTGACTGTAACCTAATACTGACTGTACTCTAATACTGACTGTATCCTAATACTGACTGTATCCTAATACTGTCTGTAACCTAATACTGACTGTAACCTAATACTGACTGTATCCTAACACTGACTGTAATCTAATACTGACTGTATCCTAACACTGACTGTAACCTAATACTGACTGTATCCTAACAATGACTGTAACCTAATACTGACTGTAACCTTATACTGACTGTAACCTAATACTGACTGTAACCTAATACTGACTGTAACTTTATACTGACTGTATCCTTATACTGAGTGTAACCTAAAACTGAGTGTATCCTAATACTGACTATATCCTAATACTGACTGTAACCTAATACTGAGTGTATCCTAATACTGACTGTAACCTAATACTGACTGTATACTTATACTGACTGTAACCTAATACTGACTGTAACCTAATACTGACTGTATCCTAACACTGACTGTAACCTAACACTGACTGTAACCTAACACTGACTGTATCCTAACACTGACTGTAACCTAATACTGACTGTAACCTAACACTGACTGTATCCTAATACTGACTGTAACCTAATACTGACTGTAACCTAACACTGACTGTATCCTAATACTGACTGTAACCTTATACTGATTGTATCCTAATACTGACTGTATCCTAATACTTACTGTACCTAATACTGACTTTAACCTAATACTGACTGTATCCTAACACTGACTGTAACCTAATACTGACTGTAACCTAATACTGACTGTAGCCTAATACGGACTGTATCCTTATACTGACTGTAACCTAATACTGAGTGTATCCTAATACTGACTGTAACCTAATACTGACTGTAACCTAATACTGACTGTAACCTTATACTGACTGTAACCTTATACTGACTGTAACCTAATACTGTCTGTAACCTAACACTGACTGTAACCTAATACTGTCTGTATCCTAACACTGACTGTAACCTAATACTGACTGTATCCTAATACTGACTGTATCCTAATACTGAGTGTCTACTAATACTGTCTGTAACCTAATACTGAATATTGAAGGGGTTTATGCATATTGGTAAAGGGCCAGAAGGAGGATGGAGTTCAACCCCCCCCCCTTTTTTTTTCCTGGTTTTTCCGACAGTCCCTAATACTGTGTGTAACAAAATACTGACTGTAACCTAATACTGACTTTATCCTAATACTGACTGTAACCTAGTACTGACTGTACCCTAATACTGACTGTACCCTAATACTGACTGTACCCTAATACTGAGTGTAACCTAAAACTGAGTGTAACCTAATACTGACTGTATCCTAATACTGACTGTAACCTAATACTGACTTTATCCTAACACTGACTGATACCTAACACTGACTGTAACCTAATACTGACTGCAACCTAATACTGACTGTAACCTAATACTGACTGTATCCTAATACTGTCTGTAACCTAATACTGACTGTATCCTAATACTGACTGTATCCTAATACTGACTTTATCCTAATACTGACTGTAACCTAATACTGACTGTAACCTAATACTGACTGTATCCTAATACTGACTGTATCCTAATACTGACTTTATCCTAATACTGACTGTAACCTAATACTGACTGTAACCTAATACTGACTGTATCCTAACACTGACTGTATCCTAACACTGACTGTAACCTAATACTGACTGTATCCTAACACTGACTGTAACCTAATACTTACTGTATCCTAATACTGTCTGTATCCTAATACTGACTGTATCCTAATACTGTCTGTATCCTAATACTGACTGTATCCTAATACTGACTGTATCCTAATACTGACTGTAACCTAATACTGACTGTATCCTAACACTGACTGTATCCTAACACTGACTGTAACCTAACACTGACTGTATCCTAATACTGACTGTAACCTAATACTGACTGTATCCTAACACTGACTGTATCCTAACACTGACTGTAACCTAACACTGACTGTATCCTAATACTGACTGTATCCTAATACTGACTGTAACCTAATACTGACTGTAACCTAATACTGACTGTAACTTTATACTGACTGCATCCTTATACTGAGTGTAACCTAATACTGAGTGTATCCTAATACTGACTATATCCTAATACTGACTGTAACCTAATACTGAGTATATCCTAATACTGACTGTAACCTAATACTGACTGTAACCTAATACTGTCTGTAACCTTATACTGACTGTAACCTAATACTGACTGTAACCTTATACTGACTGTACCCTAATACTGAGTGTATCCTAATACTGACTGTAACCTAATACTGACTGAACCCTTATATTGACTGTAACCTAATACTGAGTGTATCCTAATACTGACTGTAACCTAATACTGACTGTATCCTTATACTGACTGTAACCTAGTACTGACTGTAACCTAACACTGACTGTAACCTAAAACTGACTGTAACCTAATACTGACTGTATTCTTTCACTGACTGTATCCTAACACTGACTGTAACCTAACACTGACTGTAACCTAACACTGACTGTAACCTAATACTGACTGTAACCTAACACTGACTGTATCCTTACACTTACTGTAACCTAATACTGATTTTATCCTAATACTGACTGTATCCTAATACTGACTATATCCTAATACTGACTTTACCTAATACTGACTTTAACCTAATACTGACTGTATCCTAACACTGACTGTAAACTAATACTGACTGTAGCCCAATACTGACTGTATCCTTATACTGACTGTAACCTAATACTGAGTGTATCCTAATACTGACTGTAACCTACTACTGACTGTAACCTAATACTGACTGTATCCTAATACTGACTGTAACCTACTACTGACTGTAACCTAATACTGACTGTAACCTTATACTGACTGTAATCATATACTGACTGTAACCTTATACTGACTGTAACCTAATACTGTCTGTAACCTAATACTGACTGTAACCTAATACTGTCTGTATCCTAACACTGACTGTAACCTAATACTGACTGTATCCTAACACTGTCTGTAACCTTATACTGACTGTAACCTAATACTGACTGTAACCTTATACTGACTGTAACCTAATACTGACTGTAACCTTATACTGACTGTAACCTAATACTGACTGTAACCTTATACTGACTGTAACCTAATACTGTCTGTAACCTAATACTGTCTGTAACCTAATACTGACTGTAACCTAATACTGTCTGTATCCTAAAACTGTCTGTAACCTAATACTGACTGTATCCTAAAACTGTCTGTAACCTTATACTGACTGTAACCTTATACTGACTGTAACCTAATACTGACTGTAACCTTAAACTGACTGTAACCTAATACTGTCTGTAACCTAATACTGTCTGTAACCTTAAACTGACTGTAACCTAATACTGACTGTACTCTAATACTGACTGTATCCTAATACTGTCTGTAACCTAATACTGACTGTAACCTTAAACTGACTGTAACCTAATACTGACTGTACTCTAATACTGACTGTATCCTAATACTGACTGTATCCTAATACTGTCTGTAACCTAATACTGACTGTAACCTAATACTGACTGTATCCTAACACTGACTGTAATCTAATACTGACTGTATCCTAACACTGACTGTAACCTAATACTGACTGTATCCTAACACTGACTGTAACCTAATACTGACTGTAACCTTATACTGACTGTAGCCTAATACTGACTGTATCCTTATACTGACTGTAACCTAATACTGAGTGTATCCTAATACTGACTGTAACCTTATACTGACTGTAACCTAATACTGACTGTAACCTTATACTGACTGTAACCTTATACTGACTGTAACCTAATACTGACTGTAACCTAATACTGTCTGTATCCTAACACTGACTGTAACCTAATACTGACTGTATCCTAATACTGTCTGTAACCTAATACTGACTGTAACCTAATACTGACTGTAACCTTATACTGACTGTAACCTAATACTGACTGTAACCTTATACTGACTGTAACCTAATACTGACTGTAACCTAATACTGACTGTATCCTAACACTGACTGTAACCTAATACTGACTGTAACCTACTACTGACTGTAACCTACTACTGACTGTAACCTAATACTGACTGTAACCTTATACTGACTGTAATCTTATACTGACTGTAACCTTATACTGACTGTAACCTAATACTGTCTGTAACCTAATACTGACTGTAACCTAATACTGTCTGTATCCTAACACTGACTGTAACCTAATACTGACTGTATCCTAACACTGTCTGTAACCTTATACTGACTGTAACCTAATACTGACTGTAACCTTATACTGACTGTAACCTAATACTGACTGTAACCTTATACTGACTGTAACCTAATACTGACTGTAACCTAATACTGACTGTAACCTTATACTGACTGTAACCTAATACTGTCTGTAACCTAATACTGTCTGTAACCTAATACTGACTGTAACCTAATACTGTCTGTATCCTAAAACTGTCTGTAACCTAATACTGACTGTATCCTAAAACTGTCTGTAACCTTATACTGACTGTAACCTTATACTGACTGTAACCTAATACTGACTGTAACCTTAAACTGACTGTAACCTAATACTGTCTGTAACCTAATACTGTCTGTAACCTTAAACTGACTGTAACCTAATACTGACTGTACTCTAATACTGACTGTATCCTAATACTGTCTGTAACCTAATACTGACTGTAACCTTAAACTGACTGTAACCTAATACTGACTGTACTCTAATACTGACTGTATCCTAATACTGACTGTATCCTAATACTGTCTGTAACCTAATACTGACTGTAACCTAATACTGACTGTATCCTAACACTGACTGTAATCTAATACTGACTGTATCCTAACACTGACTGTAACCTAATACTGACTGTATCCTAACACTGACTGTAACCTAATACTGACTGTAACCTTATACTGACTGTAGCCTAATACTGACTGTATCCTTATACTGACTGTAACCTAATACTGAGTGTATCCTAATACTGACTGTAACCTAATACTGACTGTAACCTTATACTGACTGTAACCTTATACTGACTGTAACCTAATACTGACTGTAACCTTATACTGACTGTAACCTTATACTGACTGTAACCTAATACTGACTGTAACCTAATACTGTCTGTATCCTAACACTGACTGTAACCTAATACTGACTGTATCCTAATACTGTCTTTAACCTAATACTGACTGTAACCTAATACTGACTGTAACCTTATACTGACTGTAACCTAATACTGACTGTAACCTTATACTGACTGTAACCTAATACTGACTGTAACCTAATACTGACTGTATCCTAACACTGACTGTAACCTAATACTGACTGTAACCTAATACTGTCTGTATCCTAATACTGTCTGTAACCTAATACTGTCTGTATCCTAACACTGACTGTAACCTAATACTGACTGTATCCTAACACTGACTGTAATCTAATACTGACTGTATCCTAACACTGACTGTAACCTAATACTGACTGTATCCTAACACTGACTGTAACCTAATACTGACTGTAACCTTATACTGACTGTAACCTAATACTGACTGTAACCTAATACTGACTGTAACCTTATACTGACTGTAACCTAATACTGACTGTAACCTAATACTGACTGTAACCTTATACTGACTGTAACCTAATACTGTCTGTAACCTAATAATGTCTGTAACCTAATTCTGACTGTAACCTAATACTGTCTGTATCCTAACACTGACTGTAACCTAATACTGACTGTATCCTAATACTGTCTGTAACCTAATACTGACTGTAACCTAATACTGACTGTAACCTTATACTGACTGTAACCTTATACTGACTGTAACCTAATACTGACTGTAACCTTATACTGACTGTATCCTAATACTTTCTGTAACTTTATACTGACTGTAACCTTATACTGACTGTAACCTAATACTGACTGTAACCTTATACTGACTGTAACCTAATACTGTCTGTAACCTAATACTGTCTGTAACCTAATACTGACTGTATCCTAATACTGTCTGTAACCTAATACTGTCTGTATCCTAATACTGACTGTACTCTAATACTGACTGTAACCTAATACTGTCTGTATCCTAACACTGACTGTAACCTAATACTGACTGTATCCTAATACTGTCTGTAACCTAATACTGACTGTAACCTTATACTGACTGTAACCTTATACTGACTGTAACCTAATACTGTCTGTAACCTAATAATGTCTGTAACCTAATACTGACTGTAACCTAATACTGTCTGTATCCTAACACTGACTGTAACCTAATACTGTCTGTAACCTAATAATGTCTGTAACCTAATACTGACTGTAACCTAACACTGACTGTATCCTAACATTGACTGTAACCTAATACTGACTGTAACCTTATACTGACTGTAACCTAATACTGACTGTAACCTTATACTGACTGTAACCTAATACTGACTGTAACCTAATACTGTCTGTATCCTAACACTGACTGTAACCTAATACTGTCTGTATCCTAATACTGACTGTACTCTAATACTGACTGTAACCTAATACTGTCTGTATCCTAACACTGACTGTAACCTAATACTGACTGTATCCTAATACTGTCTGTAACCTAATACTGACTGTAACCTAATACTGACTGTAACCTTATACTGACTGTAACCTTATACTGACTGTAACCTAATACTGTCTGTAACCTAATAATGTCTGTAACCTAATACTGACTGTAACCTAATACTGTCTGTATCCTAACACTGACTGTAACCTAATACTGACTGTAACCTAATACTGACTGTAACCTTATACTGACTGTAACCTTATACTGACTGTAACCTAATACTGTCTGTAACCTAATACTGACTGTACTCTAACACTGACTGTAACCTAATACTGACTGTAACCTTATACTGACTGTAACCTTATACTGACTGTAACCTAATACTGTCTGTATCCTAATACTGACTGTACTCTAACACTGACTGTAACCTAATACTGACTGTAACCTAATACTGACTGTATCCTAATACTGACTGTAACCTAATACTGACTGTATCCTAATACTGTCTGTAACCTAATACTGACTGTAACCTAATACTGACTGTATCCTTATACTGACTGTAACATTATACTGACTGTAACCTAATACTGACTGTAACTTTATTCTGACTGTATCCTTATACTGAGTGTAACCTAATACTGAGTGTATCCTAATACTGACTATATCCTAATACTGACTGTAACCTAATACTGAATGTAACTAAATACTAACTATAACCTTTCACTGACGTTAAACTAACCCTTACTGTAACCTAGTACTAACTGTAATTTTAACACTGACGGTAATCTGACATATTCTGTAATCTGACACCTTACCCTAATACTGACCCGCACTATAGGACTAAGGCTACATGCACACAACCGTGTGCCCCCCGTGGCCGTATCGCGGCCCGCTTACAGCGGGTCTGCAATACACGGGCATCGGCCTCGCGCATTCCGCATCACGGATCGCGGACCCATTCACTCGAATAGGTCCGCATTTACAGAGATGCGGAACGGAGGCATGGATTGGAACCCCACAGAAGTACTGCGGAGTGCTTCCGTGGTGTTTCTGGCCTTGCCTCCGCACCGCAAAAAAGTAGCGCATGTACTACTTTTTTGCGGTGCGGACCGTCAGATGCAGATCCCGGACCCCATTCAAGTGAATGGGTCCACGATCTGCATGCGGCAGCCCCATGGTCTGCGCGGGCATGGAGCCCTAACGTTCGTGTGTAGCCTAACACAGGATTTATCCTTCATGGTGAATGCCGTTGAGAAAAAAAAAAATAAGAAAAAGTGTTGGAACTTTTTCATCCCACATTCCAAAAAACGGAATAAAAAGTTGTATGCGCCCCACAATTGTACCAAATGTTACCCACAAAAAGGCGAACCTCAGATGGAAGAAGAGGTTATGGCCTCCAGAACACAGCGAACCAAAATATTTCTCTCAACACAAAGGTCGTCTCTTCCTTTGTTCCCGCGGATTACTTTGGCCTTCAGGATTCAGGACTTTTTTCATCCCTCAATATCTTTACAGAAGTTTCTACTAATGACATTTGCCTACAACAGGGATCAGCAACCTTCAGCCTCCAGCTCTTCTGAAACTACAACTCCCAGAATCCTCCTTTCACTGCTTTGGGAGTTACAAGAACAGCCAAGTGTGCATGCTGGGAGTTGTAGTTTTGCAGCCAGAGGTTGCTGATCCCGGCCCCTCATGGGTCTCTCTCCCATTTTAACAGTCAAGTTTACAATCAGGAGATTTATTCCGTTCTGAGGAAACAAAGGATGTTGAGCTCAACCCTCCTGGACTGTTCTGGTGATGGACCATTCATTATGGTGCCATACATGTACAGGACTTTGGGTTAAGGGGTTAAGCTATTCTTAATACAAATACAGAGACGGGGGTGAAATAAAAGCTGCGCCCGTGAAGAACAAAGCATCCAGACCGTCCATCAGTGCAGACAGAATTGGTCCCATCAGAGCCTTCATCTGGAGGGACGTGTGACGTCCATAGGACCCATCTGCCGGGTGTGGACAGTGCCATCAGCTCTACTGTCCATACAATGTACAGAGGCCTGGCCAAGGGAAAAGGAGAGCGGTCAGTGGGGCCCTATAGATGCGTCTGTGTGAATACAGTCTAACAGGTTACCGTTTTCTGGAAATTGCACCTCTGCCATAACCAGTGTGAACTCTGCTCCTTCTGCTCCTTCCTATATACGTTGTCCCTGTAGGACACTCAGGAGATATAACAGGACAGGCTCCTTAACGGGCGGACTAGGAACTTAAAAATACTAAAATTGGCCCCGTTTTTTAGTCAGGTCCAAATTTATGGAAGGCATGCCAGCAATACCATACTGCAGAGCCAAATACCACAGTCTATCACAAAATACCGCCAGCAGCACAAAATACATCCCCAAAAACTTCCCCTGTAAGGTCTATGGCCAGTCCGCCCCTGGGCTCCTTGGTACAGACAGTGATATGGGCCGCAGGTACTGACAGCTCACAGTCACCAGGTTACACCGACCACTTCTCCGTCACCCCATCCAAAATGTCTTGTCCATGTACAGTATTTTGCTCTTTTCCGTATTTTGACCGTCTCTTTAATCGTCTCTTTCAGGATTTTTTTGCTGAAAAACAAGAAGATTTCTGGGTCGGCAAAGAATTAAAAGGGAATTATTGGAATCAAGAATGGAAATGGCCGGAATACTATGATTACAAGTGAGTCTTCCATCGTCCTCAGTGACACGTAGTGTACCGCACGGAGCCCACACATGATGTCCACAGCTCCTCCTGTCTCACGTCATCCAGCTTGGGCTGTCCACCAGATGTAGGCAGCAGTCCTGTCTCGTCAGGTGCTCTAACTAGATTCAGGATGTCCATGTCCCTGCGTGCCGTCAGCACCTCCCCGGACCCCCACTATACCACGTTATGCAGCTTTCTGTGCAGACAGTTACAGACTCCTTGATAAACTCCTTGATAGTGAAGACTCTTGACTTTCAAATGGCACCAACACCAGGACTCTAACCACGACTGTGGAGTCCTGGACTGTGCGAAGCCAGGGTGTGAACATCATGTACTTGGGTGTAAATGTCCAATGTACTGATGCTGAGATGTAAAGGATGTCCTTGGCAGACAAAGGGTTAAACACAACTGGGGTGAGCTACGTCCTCCTTAGAGGGGTTGTCTAGCCTTTCTTTAGGATAAGCCATCACTAGCTGATTGAGGGAAGATTGACACTCTCCACCTCTACCAATCAGCTCTTCGGGTGGAGCACCGGAACTACAACACCCATCAATATTGTATTGAGGTGAGCTCGGTAATACAGCGCTGCTACCATTGACTTCAGTGAACTACTACCGATGTAACACACCAAAATAATAATGTAGCCGCCCTCAATGGCGCAGCATAGAACATGTAGTACCGCACTGTACCGTAGAGAGGCGCCACTAGACAGCACCCAAGTGAAGCACCCATGCTCATGGCTGATGGTCAGTCACCTGTGCCGTATATCAGCCGGATTTATGACGTTGTATGTTGGGTCTGGTTACAATGGCCCAGGAAAGACCATTGCATGTAGGAAATATTGTCTACGGAGGCCATTGTAACTTGAGGGACCGTTGTAGTAACCTCTGTCCCTTCAGAGAGAGATCACATCTTTGTATGAGCATGAATCCTATAGGGATGAATGGGATGAGCTGAGGGATCATGTGACACTATCTGCGGTATTATTCTCTCCGTCCTGTCACTGATCCTTCTTGTTCTTCGCGCTCACTGACAATCTGATCTCATCTTTTCCAGATCTTACAATTGCTGGAAACTAAGTAATAGAAAATTAACGACTGAGAGCTGTCAATCCAAGAATAAATGCATCTGTCAAAAGAATCTGCTACTAACGTCTATGAAGACTCACGAAAAGTACAATGATAAATATTTCAGCTTTTCTTTGTGGGACCTGGAGTATGAATGTAGACACCCATGATTCTGGTAGATATGTCGCACAGCAGGATGCCGCCGCGTCACCTCTCCGATTCACAAAATATCAGCATCGAAGAAAAATCCACAAAAAATTCACCAAATATCGCCAGGAATCTACAATCAGTGACAAAACCTCGAAGGATAAGGAAGGGAGCAGGACACGTCCTCCAGACTGAGAGACTCCAAAGCATTCAATAATCCAGAATATATAGGGAAAGACTAACCATAACCGTGATACATGGAACCGGCCATCATCCTGAATAGTGACATTCAAATACATGTAACATGTGGAAATCTATCGTCATGGTGACACTCCGTGCCATCCACCATTCTGCCCTCTGTGGTGGGCACGGGCACCAGATCACTGACCTAGTTTCTGCCCGTCCACCGACTCCTATGTCCCATGCTGTAGACCACAGTCTGGCTAAAAAGTCTCCTCCTGTGTGTGTATGAGAGAGACTTTTCCCTGCAGGAGTTAATTCCCTTTCTGACCCTGTGCTCAGCTGCCTGACTAATGAGCTCATATATAGCCGTGCTGCTGACCTCGCTTCCTTGCCTGTGCAATGTTCTCTCTACATATATTTCTAGGTGTTGTCAGCTTGCTAAATTTGTAATAGAGCTATAATGTTTGTCTGCCTGTGTACCTGACCTCTGCCTGATTCCTGGATTCTGACCTGCAGCTGCCTGACCTGACCCATACCTGTTCACCGTACTGATCCTGTGCCTCCTGTCCTGACCTTTTGGATTGCTTCAAAGCCAACCCTGACCATGACTATTGCAGAGTACTAGTATTGCTTGTTCCTTTGTTGCCACTGACCAGTATCTCTGATCCCAGTGGGTCAGCAGTCAGCTACACCAGGATGATTCCAAGAGGGGGTGGCCTGGTGGTCCCCCTACAGCAAAAGCCAGGTCCCTTATTAGGGGTTGAAAACCAGTGGACTGCCAGACTTAGCCTTGCCTTAGCATTAGCCCTCACATTTGGATATGTGTACAAATGTATATCTGTATGTCGGTACACCTGTATACTGGTTCATCTGATCATCTGTACATCTAAATACCTGTATGTCTATACGTACAACTGTACGTCTGTGTCGTATATACGTCTGTATATCTGTACACTTGTACATCTGTATATTTGTACACCTGTACGTCTGTACCGTATATCTGTACATCTGTATATCTTTACCTCTGTAAATCGGTATACTTGTAAACCTGTATATCTGTATACTGGTTATTATTATTATTATTATTTATTATTAAAGCGTTATTCCTTCCCCGGCGCTGTACATGTGATAAGCGGTGCACATACATAATACAGACAATTGCACTAAGCATGAACAAGACGAGTTACAGACTGGTACAGAAGGAGAGAGGGCCCTGCCCGCGAGGCTTACAATCTACCTGGTATGGGAGAAGGATGCAGTAGGTGCGGGTGAAGCTGGTCGTGGCGGTATAGAGGCAGCAGGGTCACTGGTTGTAGGCTTGTCTGAAGAGGTGGGTTTTCAGGTTTCTTTTGAAGGATTCTACTGTAGGTGAGAGTCTGATATGTTGGGGCAGCGAGTTCCAGAGTGTGGGGGATGCACGGGAGAAATCTTGGAGTCGATTGTGGGAAGAGGCGATAAGAGGAGAGGAGAGAAGGAGGTCTTGTGAGGATCGGAGAGTGCGTGTGGGGATGTATCGGGAAAGTAGCTCAGAGATGTAGGGAGGGGACAGGTTATGGACGGCCTTGTATGTATTTGTTAGTACTTTGAAGTGAATTCTCTGGGCAATGGGGAGCCAGTGAAGGGATTGGCAGAGGGGAGAGGCAGAGGAGTAATAGGGTGAGAGGTGGATTAGTCGGGCAGCAGAGTTGAGGATAGATTGGAGGGGTTTGAGAGTGCTAGATGGAAGGCCACAGAGGAGAATGTTGCAGTAGTCTAGGCGAGAGATAATGAGGGCATGTACAAGAATTTTCACAGATTCAAAGTTAAGGAAAGCACGGATGCGGGAGATGTTTTTGAGTTGGAGGCGGCAGGTGGTGGAAAGTGCTTGGATGTGCGGTCTGAAGGAGAGGGCAGAATCCAAGGTCACTCCAAGGCAGCGGACTTTGTTGACCGGGGAGAGTGTGCAGCCATTGATCATGATAGATAGGTCTGTTGAGGGGATTGAACAAGATGGGGGAAAGATTATGAATTCTGTCTTATCCATGTTAAGTTTTAGAAAGCGAGAGGCGAAGAAGGATGATATAGAAGATAGACATTGTGGGATTCTTGATAGTAAGGTGGTGATGTCTGGACCAGAGAGGTAGATTTGCGTGTCGTCAGCGTAGGAGTGATACTGAAAGCCATGGGACTCTATGAGCTGTCCCAGGCCAAAGGTGTAGATAGAGAGGAACAGGGGTCCTAGGACAGAGCCTTGCGGGACA
Source organism: Bufo bufo (assembly GCF_905171765.1). NCBI lineage: Eukaryota > Metazoa > Chordata > Amphibia > Anura > Bufonidae > Bufo > Bufo bufo. Next base: position 4,888,157 of record NC_053390.1, read on the forward strand.
CCAACAGAGAGGGAATGAGACAAGGAGGTGGTGCGAGAGTGGGAGACGCTAAACGTGCGGTCTGTGAGGTATGATGTGATCCAGGAGAGGGCCAGGTCAGTGATGCCAAGAGATGAGAGAGTTTGCAACAGAAGGGAGTGGTCAACAGTGTTGAAGGCAGAGGACAGGTCAAGGAGAAGGAGGACAGAGTATTGTTTCTTGGTTTTGGCTGTCAGTAGGTCGTTGGTGACTTTGGTAAGGGCAGTCTCGGTCGAGTGGTGGGGTCGGAAGCCAGATTGTAGGCGGTCAAAGAGGGAGTAGGAGGAGAGGTGGGAGGACAGTTCATCTGATCATCTGTACATCTAAATACCTTGTAAACAAAAATACACTGGGCACTCTCGGATATCTCAACCAATACTGAATTTATTATATATGCTAAGTGCTACCCTATAGTAAATGGTACTAAAAAAAAATCGATAAAAGAATCGCTGAATAAAATGCCTATGCTAATTATCGAACCATTAATGAAACAGCATACACAATAGCAGCATTCACCGGTGTGGAATATAAAGCCTTTGAATCAGAAAGATCGATGGTTGTTCGATCAAGATTTATAGCATGAAGATAAAAGTCTTAATCCCATATGAATCACTTTAGAACAGGGGTGGGGAACCTCCGGCCCGAGGGCCGTATGCGGCCCACGGTATCATTTCATGTGGCCCCCGGCCCCCTGCCAGAACATAATGTGAAAATGCTTATGACCCCTTCCATTATGGAAGCGGTCATTAGCATACGGGAGGCACAGGAAGGTGAGAACAGCACTGCACTGGCTGTCCTCACCTTCCCTGGTCTTCTTTCAGCCCCACACTGTGTCCTGACACATCCAGCGTCAGGACGCAGTGCACGTAGACGTGCACTATGACCTGACGCTGTGCGGTGTGAGGTGACAATATAGTGCGGCAGGAAGAAGAACAGGGAGGGTAAGTGAATCTGCCAAGAGGCAGCGCCGTACGGAGCTGGAGAGGTAAGTTTATTTGTTTATCTTAAATACAGTATCTGATCTGATGTCTGATTGGGGCTGATCTGAGGCTAAAGGAGGGTGGGGAGGGTCTGATGGGGGTCTGATCTGAGGCTTGGGAGGGTCTGATCTGAGGCTGGGGGTGTCTGATCTGAGGCTGGGGTTTGATAGGGGTCTGATCTGAGACTAGGGGGGCTGATGGGGGCTGATCTGAGGCTGGGGAGGGTCTGATGGGGGCTGATCTGAGGCTAGGGAGGGTATTATGAAGGTCTGATCTGAGGCTGGGGGGTCTTATAGGGGCTGATCTGACCCTGGGGGGTCTGATGGGGGCTGATCTGAGGCTGGGCGTCTGATCCGGGTCTGGTCTGAGGCTGGGGGTCTGATGGGAGTCTGATCTGAAGCTAGGAAGGGTCTGATTGGGGTCTAATCTGAGGCTTAGAGGTCTGATGGGAGTCTGATCTGAGGCTGATGTAGGCCTGGGGGGTCTGATAGGAGGCTGATTTCAGGCTGATGGAGGTGGGGGCAGATATTTTGCTGAGAAAGGGACAAAGGCAGGGACAGTTGCGAAGAAAGAGGCAGGGAGAGTGAAAGCTGGGTGAACCCCTCTCTGGACCCCCTGGGTTTAGCTTCCTGCCATTAATGTCAAATAAGTAACATTCTGAACTTAAAAATTAGACTGCTATGTGTGGTCAATATGGCGCCTGTATTGTATGTAATATACTGTATATATATAGTGCAGGCGCTATTTTGTGCTGCAAAAATACAGCCCTCTAGATTATTTTAATTGAAGTGCAATTTCTGTAACTTATCCCTAAGTCAATTATATGTTTGACCAAATACAGCAGTAAAAAATTTTTATTGAGAATTTTGTATGGCCCCCGAATGATGTTACAAATATCCAAATGGCCCTTGGCAGCAAAATGGTTCCCCACCGCTGCTTTAGAAGAACAAGATTAGTCACTGGGAACTCATATACAGCTTGTTATAAGCTATTCCCCAACAAAATGTTCTAGCGGCGTCCCGCTATGTTAGAATCTCAGCGGCGTCCCGCTGAAACAATTAGCTGTGTGTTCCCAACACACATAAGCCGGCATAAAAAGTCGAACAGTCTTACCATTCGATGAAGCGAATGCTCATACATTGCTCTGGACGTTGGTCTTTCAGTAAAATCGACCAAAGTCTTACGAGTTTTGCGAATTTCTTCTGTCTGGATCCCCACGCTGGCGGCTTGTTTGCACGTGAACCTCGATAGTTTTGCACAGTCTTTAATTCAACAAGCTTTAGGTCACCTATTGCGCGGCAGACGGTATTGGATGGGCAATTACATATAATATTATTTCATCGCACTTGGCAAGTGATCCTTTGGGGGGTTTGAACCAGACGCGTTTCAGGGTATTGATTAACCCCTTCCTCAGTGGAACCACTGTTGGGGAATAGCTTATAACTAGGGATGAGCGAACCCGAACTGTATAGTTCGGGTTCGTACCGAATTTTGGGGTGTTCGTGACACGGACCCGAACCCCAACATTTTCGGAAAAGTCCGGGTTCGGGTTCGGTGTTCGGCGCTTTCTTGGCGCTTTTTGAAAGGCTGCAAAGCAGCCAATCAACAAGCGTCATACTACTTGCCCCAAGAGGCCATCACAGCCTTGCCTACTATTGGCATGGCTGTGATTGGCCAGTGCAGCATGTGACCCAGCCTCTATATAAGCTTGGGTCACGTAGCGCCGCACGTCACTCTGCTGATACAAGTGTAGGGAGAGGTTGCAGCTGCGACGTTAGGGCGAGATTAGGCAGATTAACTCCTCCAAAAGACTTCATTCTGTGATCGATCTGCAGCTGTGGATCATTGAAGTGCTAATATCGAATTGCTCACTTTTTTGAGGCTGCCCAGAGCGTTTTTAGATCACTTTTTTTCTGGGGTGATCGGCGGCCATTTTGTGACTTGTGGTGCGCCAGCACAAGCTACCACCAAGTGTATTTAACCATCGATAGTGTGGTTATTTTGTGCTATATCCTACATCAGCTGCAGGCTGAGCCTGTGTCACCGAAGTGCATTTAACCATCAACAGTCTGGTTATTTTTTGGCCATATACTACATCAGCTGCAGGCTGAGCCTGTGTCACCCAAGTGCATTTAACCATCAACAGTGTGGTTATTTTTTGGCCATATACTACATCAGGGGCAAGTTGAGCCTGTCACCCAGCGCCTAAAAAATAGACCTGACATTTCTATTCAACCAAATCTGTACTGTTTTAGCTGGTCAAGTTATTTGTAGTGACCGTAAAAGCACAGTTTTTGTTCTGGGTTGAAAAACTATTCCCAAATTTGCCATTCTCAAAATTGTGGTGAACGGGAACAATGAGGAAAACATCTAATAAGGGACGCGGACGCGGACGTGGACATGGTCGTGGTGGTGTTAGTGGACCCTCTGGTGCTGGGAGAGGACGTGGCCGTTCTGCCACAGCCACACGTCCTAGTGAACCAACTACCTCAGGTCCCAGTAGCCAGCAGAATTTACAGCGATATTTGGTGGGGCCCAATGCCGTTCTAAGGATGGTAAGGCCTGAGCAGGTACAGGCATTAGTCAATTGGGTGGCCGACAGTGCATCCAGCACGTTCACATTATCTCCCACCCAGTCTTCTGCAGAAAGCGCACAGATGGCGCATGAAAACCAAGCCCATCGGTCTGTCACATCACCCCCATGCATATCAGGGAAACTGTCTGAGCCTCAAGTTATGCAGCAGTCTCTTATGCTGTTTGAAGACTCTGCTGCCAGGGTTTCCCAAGGGCATCCACCTAGCCCTTCCCCAGGGGTGGAAGAGATAGAATGCACTAACGCACAACCACTTATTTTTCCTGATGATGAGGACATGGGAATACCACCTCAGCACGTCTCTGATGATGACGAAACACAGGTGCCAACTGCTGCGTCTTTCTGCAGTGTGCAGACTGAACAGGAGGTCAGGGATCAAGACTGGGTGGAAGACGATGCAGGGGACGATGAGGTCCTAGACCCCACATGGAATGAAGGTCGTGCCACTGACTTTCACAGTTCGGAGGAAGAGGCAGTGGTGAGACCGAGCCAACAGCGTAGCAAAAGAGGGAGCAGTGGGCAAAATCAGAACACCCGCCGCCAAGAGACTCCGCCTGCTACTGACCGCCGCCATCTGGGACCGAGCACCCCAAAGGCAGCTTCAAGGAGTTCCCTGGCATGGCACTTCTTCAAACAATGTGCTGACGACAAGACCCGAGTGGTTTGCACGCTGTGCCATCAGAGCCTGAAGCGAGGCATTAACGTTCTGAACCTTAGCACAACCTGCATGACCAGGCACCTGCATGCAAAGCATGAACTGCAGTGGAGTGAACACCTTAAAAACAAGGAAGTCACTCAGGCTCCCCCTGCTACATCTTCTGCTGCTGCCGCCTCGGCCTCTTCTGCTGCTGCCGCCGCCTCGGCCTCTTCTGCTGCTGCTGCCGCCGCCTCGGCCTCTTCCTCCGCCTATGGAGGAACGTTGGCACCTGCCGCCCAGCAAACATGGGATGTACCACCAACACCACCACCTGCGTCACCAAGCATCTCAACCATGTCACACGGCAGCGTTCAGCTCTCCATCTCACAAACATTTGAGAGAAAGCGTAAATTCCCACCTAGCCACCCTCGATCCCTGGCCCTGAATGCCAGCATTTCTAAACTACTGGCCTATGAAATGCTGTCATTCAGGCTGGTGGACACACACAGCTTCAAACAGCTCATGTCACTTGCTGTCCCACAGTATGTTCTCCAAGAGAGCTGTGCCTTCCCTGCACAAACAAGTGTCCGATAAAATCAAGTGTGCACTGCGCAACGCCATCTGTGGCAAGGTCCACCTAACCACAGATACGTGGACCAGTAAGCACGTCCAGGGACGCTATATCTCCCTAACTGCACACTGGGTAAATGTAGTGGCGGCTGGGCCCCAGGCGGAGAGCTGTTTGGCGCACGTCCTTCCGCCGCCAAGGATCGCAGGGCAACATTCTTTGCCTCCTGTCTCCTCCTCCTCCTACTCAGCTTCCTCCTCCTCTTCTTCCACCTGCTCATCCAGTCAGCCACACACCTTCACCACCAACTTCAGCACAGCCCGGGGTAAACGTCAGCAGGCCATTCTGAAACTCATATGTTTGGGGGACAGGCCCCACACCGCACAGGAGTTGTGGCGGGGTATAGAACAACAGACCGACGAGTGGTTGCTGCCGGTGAGCCTCAAGCCCGGCCTGGTGGTGTGCGATAATGGGCGAAATCTCGTTGCAGCTCTGGGACTAGCCGGTTTGACGCACATCCCTTGCCTGGCGCATGTGCTGAATTTGGTGGTGCAGAAGTTCATTCGCAACTACCCCGACATGTCAGAGCTGCTGCATAAAGTGCGGGCCGTCTGTTCGCGCTTCCGGCGTTCACACCCTGCCGCTGCACGCCTGTCTGCGCTACAGCGTAACTTCGGCCTTCCTGCTCACCGCCTCATATGCGACGTGCCCACCAGGTGGAACTCCACCTTGCATATGCTGGACAGACTGTGCGAGCAGCAGCAGGCCATAGTGGAGTTTCAGCTGCAGCACGCACGGGTCAGTCGCACTGCGGATCAGACACACTTCACCACCAATGACTGGGCCTCCATGCGAGACCTGTGTGCCCTGTTGCGTTGTTTCGAGTACTCCACCAACATGGCCAGTGGCGATGACGCCGTTATCAGCGTTACAATACCACTTCTATGTCTCCTTGAGAAAACACTTAGGGCGATGATGGAAGAGGAGGTGGCCCAGGAGGAAGAGGAGGAAGAGGGGTCATTTTTAGCACTTTCAGGCCAGTCTCTTCGAAGTGACTCAGAGGGAGGTTTTTTGCAACACCAGAGGCCAGGTTCAAATGTGGCCAGACAGGGCCCACTACTGGAGGACGAGGAGGACGAGGATGAGGAGGAGGTGGAAAAGGATGAGGATGAAGCATGTTCACAGCGGGGTGGCACCCAAAGCAGCTCGGGCCCATCACTGGTGCGTGGCTGGGGGGAAACTCAGGACGATGACGATACGCCTCCCACAGAGGACAGCTTGTCCTTACCTCTGGGCAGCCTGGCACACATGAACGACTACATGCTGCAGTGCCTGCGCAACGACAGCAGAGTTGCCCACATTTTAACGTGTGCGGACTACTGGGTTGCCACCCTGCTGGATCCCCGGTACAACGACAATGTGCCCACCTTACTTCCTACACTGGAGCGTGATAGGAAGATGCGCGAGTACAAGCGCACGTTGGTAGACGCGCTACTGAGAGCATTCCCAAATGTCACAGGGGAACCAGTGGAAGCCCAAGGCGAAGGCAGAGGAGGAGCAACAGGTCGCCAACGCAGCTGTGTCACGGCCAGCTCCTCTGAGGGCAGGGTTAGCATGGCAGAGATGTGGAAAAGTTTTGTCAACACGCCACAGCTAACTGCACCACCACCTGATACGGAACGTGTTAGCAGGAGGCAACATTTCACTAACATGGTGGAACAGTACCTGTGCACACCCCTCCACGTACTGACTGATGGTTCGGCCCCATTCAACTTCTGGGTCTCTAAATTGTCCACGTGGCCAGAGCTAGCCTTTTATGCCTTGGAGGTGCTGGCCTGCCCGGCGGCCAGCGTTTTGTCTGAACGTGTATTCAGCACGGCAGGGGGCGTCATTACAGACAAACGCAGCCGCCTGTCTACAGCCAATGTGGACAAGCTGACGTTCATAAAAATGAACCAGGCATGGATCCCACAGGACCTGTCCATCCCTTGTGCAGATTAGACATTAACTACCTCCCCTTAACCATATATTATTGTACTCCAGGGCACTTCCTCATTCAATACTATTTTTAATTTCATTTTACCATTATATTGCGGGGCAACCCAAAGTTGAATGAACCTCTCCTCTGTCTGGGTGCCGGGGCCTAAATGTGTGACAGTGGCCTGTTCCAGTGGTGGGTGACGTGAAGCCTGATTCTCTGCTATGACATGAAGACTTATTCTGTGCTGATATGAAGCCAGATTCTCTGTTACGCGACCTCTCTCCTCTGCCTGGGTGCCTGGGCCTAAATATGTGACAGTGGCCTGTTCCAGTGGTGGGTGACGTGAAGCCTGATTCTCTGCTATGACATGAAGACAGATTCTGCGCTGACATAAGGCCAGATTCTCTGTTACGGGACCTCTCTCCTCTGCCTGGGTGCCTGGGCCTAAATGTGTGACAGTGGCCTGTTCCAGTGGTGGGTGACGTGAAGCCTGATTCTCTGCTATGACATGAAGACAGATTCTGCGCTGACATAAGGCCAGATTCTCTGTTACGGGACCTCTCTCCTCTGCCTGGGTGCCTGGGCCTAAATATGTGACAGTGGCCTGTTCCAGTGGTGGGGGACGTGAAGCCTGATTCTCTGCTATGACATGAAGACTGATTCTGTGCTGACATAAGGCCAGATTCTCTGTTACGGGACCTCTCTCCTCTGCCTGGGTGCCTGGGCCTAAATGTGTGACAGTGGCCTGTTCCAGTGGTGGGTGACGTGAAGCCTGATTCTCTGCTATGACATGAAGACAGATTCTGCGCTGACATAAGGCCAGATTCTCTGTTACGGGACCTCTCTCCTCTGCCTGGGTGCCTGGGCCTAAATGTGTGACAGTGGCCTGTTCCAGTGGTGGGTGACGTGAAGCCTGATTCTCTGCTATGACATGAAGACAGATTCTGTGCTGACATAAGGCCAGATTCTTTGTTACGGGACCTCTCTCCTCTGCCTGGGTGCCTGGGCCTAAATGTGTGACAGTGGCCTGTTCCAGTGGTGGGTGACGTGAAGCCTGATTCTCTGCTATGACATGAAGACAGATTCTGTGCTGACATAAGGCCAGATTCTCTGTTACGGGACCTCTCTCCTCTGCCTGGGTGCCTGGGCCTAAATGTGTGACAGTGGCCTGTTCCAGTGGTGAGTGACATGAAGCCTGATTCTCTGCTATGACATGAAGACAGATTCTGCGCTGACATAAGGCCAGATTCTCTGTTACGGGACCTCTCTCCTCTGCCTGGGTGCCTGGGCCTAAATATGTGACAGTGGCCTGTTCCAATGGTGGGTGACGTGAAGCCTGATTCTCTGCTATGACATGAAGACAGATTCTGTGCTGACATAAGGCCAGATTCTCTGTTACGGGACCTCTCTCCTCTGCCTGGGTGCCTGGGCCTAAATGTGTGACAGTGGCCTGTTCCAGTGGTGGGTGACGTGAAGCCTGATTCTCTGCTATGACATGAAGACTGATTCTGTGCTGACATGAAGCCAGATTCTCTGTTACGGGACCTCTCTCCTCTGCCTGGGTGCCTGGGCCTAAATATGTGACAGTGGCCTGTTCCAGTGGTGGGTGACGTGAAGCCTGATTCTCTGCTTTGACATGAAGACAGATTCTGTGCTGACATAAGGCCAGATTCTCTGTTACGGGACCTCTCTCCTCTGCCTGGGTGCCTGGGCCTAAATGTGTGACAGTGGCCTGTTCCAGTGGTGGGTGACGTGAAGCCTGATTCTCTGCTATGACATAAAGACAGATTCTGTGCTGACATAAGGCCAGATTCTCTGTTACGGGACCTCTCTCCTCTGCCTGGGTGCCTGGGCCTAAATGTGTGACAGTGGCCTGTTCCAGTGGTGGGTGACGTGAAGCCTGATTCTCTGCTTTGACATGAAGACAGATTCTGCGCTGACATAAGGCCAGATTCTCTGTTACGGGACCTCTCTCCTCTGTCTGGGTGCCTGGGCCTAAATGTGTGACAGTGGCCTGTTCCAGTGGTGGGTGACGTGAAGCCTAATTCTCTGCTATGACATGAAGACAGATTCTGCGCTGACATAAGGCCAGATTCTCTGTTACGGGACCTCTCTCCTCTGCCTGGGTGCCTGGGCCTAAATATGTGACAGTGGCCTGTTCCAGTGGTGGGTGACGTGAAGCCTGATTCTCTGCTATGACATGAAGACAGATTCTGTGCTGACATAAGGCCAGATTCTCTGTTACGGGACCTCTCTCCTCTGCCTGGGTGCCGGGGCCTAAATGTGTGACAGTGGCCTGTTCCAGTGGTGGGTGACGTGAAGCCTGATTCTCTGCTATGACATGAAGACAGATTCTGCGCTGACATCAGCCCAGATTCTCTGTTACGGGACCTCTCTCCTCTGCCTGGGTGCCTGGGCCTAAATGTGTGACAGTGGCCTGTTCCAGTGGTGGGTGACGTGAAGCCTGATTCTCTGCTATGACATGAAGACAGATTCTGTGCTGACATAAGGCCAGATTCTCTGTTACGGGACCTCTCTCCTCTGCCTGGGTGCCTGGGCCTAAATGTGTGACAGTGGCCTGTTCCAGTGGTGGGTGACGTGATGCCTGATTCTCTGCTATGACATGAAGACTGATTCTGTGCTGACATGAAGCCAGATTCTCTGTTACGGGACCTCTCTCCTCTGCCTGGGTGCCTGGGCCTAAATGTGTGACAGTGGCCTGTTCCAGTGGTGGGTGACGTGAAGCCTGATTCTCTGCTTTGACATGAAGACAGATTCTGTGCTGACATCAGGCCAGATTCTCTGTTACGGGACCTCTCTCCTCTGCCTGGGTGCCTGGGCCTAAATGTGTGACAGTGGCCTGTTCCAGTGGTGGGTGACGTGAAGCCTGATTCTCTGCTATGACATGAAGACAGATTCTGTGCTGACATAAGGCCGGATTCTCTGTTACGGGACCTCTCTCCTCTGCCTGGGTGCCTGGGCCTAAATGTGTGACAGTGGCCTGTTCCAGTGGTGGGTGACGTGAAGCCTGATTCTCTGCTTTGACATGAAGACAGATTCTGCGCTGACATAAGGCCAGATTCTCTGTTACGGGACCTCTCTCCTCTGTCTGGGTGCCTGGGCCTAAATGTGTGACAGTGGCCTGTTCCAGTGGTGGGTGACGTGAAGCCTAATTCTCTGCTATGACATGAAGACAGATTCTGCGCTGACATAAGGCCAGATTCTCTGTTACGGGACCTCTCTCCTCTGCCTGGGTGCCTGGGCCTAAATATGTGACAGTGGCCTGTTCCAGTGGTGGGTGACGTGAAGCCTGATTCTCTGCTATGACATGAAGACAGATTCTGTGCTGACATAAGGCCAGATTCTCTGTTAAAGGGACCTCTCTCCTCTGCCTGGGTGCCGGGGCCTAAATGTGTGACAGTGGCCTGTTCCAGTGGTGGGTGACGTGAAGCCTGATTCTCTGCTATGACATGAAGACAGATTCTGCGCTGACATCAGGCCAGATTCTCTGTTACGGGACCTTTCTCCTCTGCCTGGGTGCCTGGGCCTAAATGTGTGACAGTGGCCTGTTCCAGTGGTGGGTGACGTGAAGCCTGATTCTCTGCTATGACATGAAGACAGATTCTGCGCTGACATAAGGCCAGATTCTCTGTTACGGGACCTCTCTCCTCTGTCTGGGTGTCGGGGCCTAAATATGTGACAGTGGCCTGTTCCAGTGGTGGGTGACGTGAAGCCTGATTCTCTGCTATGACATGAAGACTTATTCTGTGCTGACATGAAGCCAGATTCTCTGTTACGCGACCTCTCTCCTCTGCCTGGGTGCCTGGGCCTAAATGTGTGACAGTGGCCTGTTCCAGTGGTGGGTGACGTGAAGCCTGATTCTCTGCTATGGCATGAAGAGACTGATTCTCTGCTGACGTGAAGCCAGATTCTCTGTTATGGGACCTCTGTCCAATTGATATTGGGTCATTTTTTTATTTTATTTTTATTTTAATTCATTTCCCTATCCACATTTGTTTGCAGGGGATTTACCTACATGTTGCTGCCTTTTGCAGCCCTCTAGCTCTTTCCTGGGCTGTTTTACAGCCTTTTTAGTGCCCAAAAGTTCGGGTCCCCATTGACTTCAATGGGGTTCGGGTTCGGGACGAAGTTCGGTTCGGGTTCGGATTCCGAACCCGAACATTTCCGGGAAGTTCGGCCGAACTTCTCGAACCCGAACATCCAGGTGTTCGCTCAACTCTACTTATAACAAGCTGTATATGAGTTCCCAGTGACTAATCTTGTTCTTCTAAAGTGATTCATATTGGATTAAGACTTTTATCTTCATGCTATAAATATTGATCGAACAACCATCGATTTTTCTGATTCAAAGGCTTTATATTCCACACCGGTGAATGCTGCTATTGTGTATGCTGTTTCATTAATGGTTCGATAATTAGCATAGGCATTTTATTCAGCGATTCTTTTATCAATTTTTTTTATTGATTTTATTGTGATGTTTGATTGTTAATGTCCTCGATTTTTATGTGATATTTTATTGTGCCTAGTACCATTTACTATAGGGTAGCACTTAGCATATATAATAAATTCAGTATTGGTTGAGATATCCGAGAGTGCCCAGTGTATTTTTTGTTTACATTGCTACTTTATTGAGTAGATTGGGTGAATCTAATTTACTGGGAGCACCTCATTTGATCTTAGGCTCATCTTGTGCGTCACAATATTTCATATTTATAACATCTAAATACCTGTATGTCTATATGTACACCTGTACGTCTGTACCGCATATCTGTACATCTGTATATTTTTTTACCTGTATATATGTACACCTTCACGTCTGTGTATCTGTCCTCACGTACGTCTGTATATCTGTACACCTGTATATATGTACACCTTCACGTCTGTGTATCTGTCCTCACGTACGTCTGTATATCTGTACACCTGTATATATGTACACCTTCACGTCTGTGTATCTGTCCTCACGTACGTCTGTATATCTGTACACCTGTATATGTGTACACCTTCACGTCTGTATGTCTGTACACCTGTACAGTACGTCTGTCTGTCTGCAGCATCCAGTAGTAGACGTACAGGCATTCTCAGGTGTTTCCATAGCTTTCATAGAAGTGCATTTGGATGCAGCAGCCGGTGACGCCCTAATCAGACAGGGACGGGGTTGGGGGCCCCATTCTGAACATACAGCAGGTGCAGGTCCCTGAGATGGGACTGACTTCTATGATGTACTGTGTATCCTGTGGTGATTGCAATAGCTTTGCCTTCATTTCTTCAGGATGAAATGAAACGAGATGTCCTATCAGCGTGGTGCGTTTCTTCTATCATTGTGCGACTAACACGTGACATCACTGCACCGGGCGCTAAGACTATGGGGACTCAGATTTGTCTATTATATGTTTTATGACTTTTAATAAAAACTGTTTTATGTTTTAACCATTTTTGCCCCTTGTAGAAGTTTTCCATTTCTATAATTCCTTCGCCTGTATAACCGCTGTAGGGATTTGCTCTGGTAGGCAGGGTAAGCGGACGCAGTACAGAGGCAAGACCGCGGTTGAAAAGCAAAAGTTCAGTGTTTATTCACACAAAAATGAGGATAAGTAGGTCAGCACTCGCTTGAATGCACGCCGCGCGGGACCAGGACCAGTTTCCACGTGCAATGGAGTGAAAGATCCCAGCAGACATGACTTGATGCTTGTAACAAGTTTATTGACAAAGTAACAATATGTCCCGTATTCTAGGACGCGTTTCTTCAATCTGGGGGTATGCTTTTCCCAACAGATGCCAACATGGCATCTGTTGGGAAAAGCATACCCCCAGATTGAAGAATTTAAAAATCCCCCGCTCATTTGTAACAAAAAAAACCCGAGTTACAGAGACAAGCTAGTGCGCGCTGATATGGGGAGCCCTAAAGGCATACTCAAACAGAGTGTACTAGTCACACAGCGGAAGGGTACGTTCCCTTGTCTGCATTGCTTCCAGTGCTCAAATATAATTAAAGGACCCAATATTTATCACCCACATACTGGACGAACATATCCGGTGGATGGTTTTTTCACCTTTGAGTCTACTAATGTAGTATATCTAATTAAATGTCCTTGTGGGTTATTATATATTGGTGAGACCATGCAAACTATTAGAGATCGCATTGGAAAGCATAAGTCCACTATTAGGACTAAGAACTTATTGCTTCCAATTCCCTCCCATTTTGAAAAATACAAACACACTATTGCCCAATTGAAGTTCCAGGTAATAGAACGGGTCATCAGACCCAGAAGGGGAGGAGATATTAAGAAGTTACTACTACGTCGGGAGGCCTATTGGATCCATACCCTAGACACCCTACACCCAAGAGGTCTCAACAGGGATTATGAAATCACGCATATTTAAGATCCTTTGTCAACTAATGCACTATTCCTGTTTAATTTGGTTATCTAATATATACTATTATTATTATTTTTTTAGACATCTTCTACCCAATGAAGGATTTCTCATCTGAGATGGTATCTATAATATACTATAATATAGGTGTCTTGATTCATTGCCGCGACACGATTTCCTTTATATATGTTTTTGTAACTTTTCTGTTATTTTGTATGTACCGCCCCTTCTGGGCTCTGATGTCACGGGGAGGTTCCTTATTCCTGGCATTATAGGTGTATATAAACCTGTGTTTTGTAATAGACATACCTGTTGAAAAAGGCTACCATAGCCGAAACGCGTCCTAGAATACGGGACATGTTGTTACTTTGTCAATAAACTTGTTACAAGCATCAACCCATATTCACACAAAAAGGCAGAAAAGAAAAACAATACTTTGCAGGGCCCTGATGTTAATTCACACAACTAGAGTCCTGGTGTTAATTCACATAGCAAGAGTCCACAGAACAACACACGTCACCGGGCAGACCACAGCAGGGTTTAGGGCAGACTCCCAGCAGGCGGCTCACATGCGGCGCTCAGCCTTGCAGTATGGCGGAACTCCTCAGCTCCCAAACACAGAACTTCCACAGCTCCACTATCACCTGGAGGGTCATTCCACACCCAGCGGAGCTGCTGGCTGGGCTTTTAAATCCCAGCCCAAAACCTGGCCTGGACGTGGGGAACAGCCTCCCACCCTGCTCTTTGGCTGCTCCCAATAAGAACCGACCCGGATCGGCTTTACAGCCACACTAAGTAAAACAGTGTCAGCGAGCACTAGCTGCGGCTGACGCACAAATTTACCGGTTCTTATCTCACCAAGGCCAGGAACCTCGGTGACACGTACCTTCCGTCAATGACGGACCCTTGCGCCTTCCTACATACCTCCCCCCTTTGTTCAACCTTGAGGGGGTGAACACACGCCAGACAGTGTACTTGGGACAGGGCATCCGCGTTTCCCTGTAACCGGCCTGCCCTGTGTTCTACTGTGAACTTAAAGTTTTGCAGCGATAAGAACCACCTGGTGACCCGAGCATTCCTCTCTTTGGCCTGGCTCATCCACTTGAGAGGGGAGTGATCGATCCCCAGACAGAACTTCCTCCTCAACAGATAATAGCGGAGAGACTAAAGTGCCAACTTGATGGCCAGGCGCTCTCTCTCCATTATACTGTACCGGGTCTCCGCTGGAGTGAGCCTACGGCTGAGGAAGACAACGGGATGCTCCTCCCCGTTGACTTCCTGAGACAGTACCGCACCGAGACCTACTTCTGAGGCATCGGTCTGTACCACAAATTCCCTCTTGAAGTCGGGCGTCACCAAAACTGGGGACCCACACAGGGCCGACTTCAAAGCGGAGAAAGCCTCTTACGCCTGGTCATTCCAGCGGACTATCACGGACTTACGTCCCTTTAAGAGCCCTGTCAACGGAGCCACTAAAGTGGCAAAATGGGGGTAAATCCTCATGTAATAGCCCACCATTCCCAGGAACGACTTTACTTGTCTAGAGGTGGGAGGTCGGGGCCAATTCCGTATCGCCTCTATTTTGTTTACTTGGGGTTTGATGACTCTGCGCCCAATGACATACCCCAGGTACTTAGTCTCTTCTAACCCTATCGCACACTTCTTTGGGTTAGCTGTTAGTCCCGCCTTTCGAAGGGAGTCCACTACTTCCTGTACTTTGGGCAGGTGACTTTCCCCATCGGTACTGTGAATGATAATATCGTCCAGGTAAGTCGAGGGGTACCGCCGATGTGGACGTAGTACAATGTCCATTAAACGTTGGAAAGTGGCGGGGGCGCCATGCAGGCCAAAGGGTAACACCTTGTACTGATACAGACCCTCAGGCGTGACGAAGGCAGTTTTCTCTTTGGCAGCCTCCGTCAAGGGTACCTGCCAGTACCCTTTGGTGAGGTCCAAAACAGAAAAATACCTGGCTTGGCCTAATTTCTCAATTAGTTCATCTACCCGAAACATGGGATATGCATCGAACTTAGATATTTCGTTTAATTTCCGAAAATCGCAAGAAAATCGCAATGTCCCGTCTGGCTTTAGAATTAAGACTAGTGGACTGGCCCACTCACTTTTAGACTCCTCGATGACGTCAAGCCGCAACATGAGCTGCACTTCCTCCGAGATGGCTTTTCGCCGAGCCTCGGGTACCCGGTATGGCTTTAACCGGACTTTTGCCTGAGGCTCAGTGACAATGTCATGTTGGATTACCGAAGTGCGTAATGGGAATATAAAACGGCAATAGAGGAGTGGGTCAAGCAGTTCCTAGATGACCCCCGGCCCGGTGACCCAAAGCTCACCAGACGCACCGGGACAGTCCTATGGTTTGCTGTGGAGAGAGGAGTGGGCAATCATTCTGGAGCTGAAATATTTGTGGGCCGCCACTCCGTTAAGCGTCCCTACTTGCCACAGGCCCGTCACAACCTGTATGTGGGTGACCAAGTCGAGTACACCCCAATGCGCTCCATTCAAGGCCCTTTTGCCACAGGAGTGACCTTTTTGGCCAAACCATTATGCCCTGCACTTACCCTAGAGACCTGGCAGGAAGACCCAGGCTCTGCAGGGAGAGTCTGCTGCCTACAGGAGACCCAAGATGGCAGGATGAGGTTCAGGGAACACACCCCAGCCAGAACCGGAGCCCCTCATCCCAGACCTGGCCGCGCCACCAACACTACGGGTGGGCCAGATTAACAATTCTGTTCTAACCTTTAACCCGAGGGTACAACTTTATGTTCTGCCATGTTAGCTCCCACAGGCAGCCCCAGTTTGCCTTCCAGAGCCTCTCCAGCCAGAGGTATTGTCCACCTCTGCACCGGCAAGGGATTCCGGCTTGCAGCAGGTCACTGCAGCATTCACCAAGCTGACTGCTCGGCCAATTACAAAAGACACCACAAGAAGGCAGTGGCGCACCACTACAGCTGCTCAGTTGAGCTACCAAAAGCAAGAGTGCCCTCTAATGAGGTTCAGTAGCTCTAGCAGCGAGGATTTTTATTCTAAAAATAAAGGACTATTGGGAGCCACAGCATGGACTGGTCTTGAAAACTGAGAGACTGTTGGCCAGTTCTGTTTTAATCCGTTGCCACTAGTTACAGCCTCGGCTGAAGGCCACTCTTGTGAGGACTCCCCCCCAACTATTTTCCTTTGCACCCAAGTTCACATTGTTTTATCCCCTTTCTCAGGTTACTTGATAGCCTCATGGAACTATGGTTCTCATCCTGCTGCTTTTATGTGCTTTTATATAACATTTTATGCCTCTTATTGGATTACAATTAACTTTATTGCTCCTGTGGATTACAATTGACTTTTAACTGTTTCCAGAGGGTTCTACAGAAAGCACTTCAAAGAAAAAGGGACTCAAGTCATATTTGAGCGTATTGTGATAATATTGATTGCACTATTAAATGCACTATGTTTTTGCACTAATTTCATTACAAGTTTACAGGTTATGCAACGTTTAAGTATCATATGCCCATTGTGTGTATTCTCTTCTAGGTGCCACAATGTGACCTTTATACACTTTTTGTGAAATTGCACTTAACTTTGCACTTAGCCAGATATGTAGCACCTTACTTGTGTGCTTTGCTTTACAGCTCTTGTTCTCTTCCCCCTTTATACGGACTGCCTATCTAGACGCTTAATACTAATGGCCTACACCCGGTGTTATATGCCCATAGGTACCCAGGGTAGGACCAAGTGGTAAGTCCCGGCAGGTCCAGTAACTACACGGGTAACCACGCTGCTTCGGGAATGGTTAAAGGAGTTTTTGACCCCTCCTTCCCGTTTGTTATATGTTCAGGATTTCTCCCATCCTGAGGTGTCTTCCAGGAGTTCCATGGGATTATCATACCCTCCTCCTGTGAATGCCAGAAGTGCATGGAGAAGCTAATAGCTAGCTTGAGAAAGACCAGAGATGGTTGAAACGTTGCTTTCTGTATGCTGCTGTTACCAATAAAATAACCGGCTTTTTTCACCAGAACTGAGGAGTGCTGTGGATTTTCTATTTTATTTGTTACCTTATGGGACCCCCAGCCAGGATCCCCATCCGTGGGCACCACCTAATCTATTTTTCTACTGGCAACTGTCCCCAGATTGGGACCTGGAGTGCCGCTTAACCCAATTTTTTTTTTCTTTTGCCTAAGGTATGGCACCTCAAACCTTAGAGACATTTTAGCTACCCATAGTCACCATAGTGATCGTGCTATAAGCCTTATATTTTGAATAATAGGTAAGATGTCGAACTAAGGGCACTGAACACCACCAGGTGCTCCTGTAAATTGAGACCACTCACTCAATAAAGGAAAACGTATAATATAGATAAACAGGGCACTCAAGGATACCGCGACCATGTACTTAAAGCAAACATGAGCTTTTATTATTAAAACAGATCAATATAACATGAATAAAACAATGGATAACAGATGGCTAATAGCAATATAATATACAATTGACTATCAATTATGGAGTAATGGAACACCTCAAGGTTTTGATGAAAATTTTTGGATGAACATTCGGTCGATTGTAAGGTAAAGAAATATTCTAACTTGCAAGTTATTTAGTAGCGGGATGCCGCTACCCACGCTGCTTCGGAGGGACGCCGCTGTAATCAATTGTGGGACATCTGGTTTTGGTCTCAATAATAAGTGGCAAGTTTTATCGACAATCAGTGACTTTTTCGGGTGTTCATAAACATTGGACCGAATATATGGTGTTAAATCGGATTATCGATTTTTTGCTTCCAATCATTGGACTGAATATATTGTGTTAGTTTGGATTATCGATTTATATTACCGATTACTCTATACTAATATTACTCCATAATTGATAGTCAATTGTATATTATATTGCTATTAGCCATCTGTTATCCATTGTTTTATTCATCTGTTATATTGATCTGTTTTAATAATAAAAGCTCATGTTTGCTTTAAATACATGGTCGCGGTTTCCTTGAGTGCCCTGTTTATCTATATTATAAGCCTTATATTTTGACTTTGGTGCAGGGAAGGGAATACAGGATAAAGCCACCCTTCCATTTGCGGGCATTTCATTACATAATGGTGGGACTACAGAGTAAAGACACCCTCATGCTTTCTTTGGGATTGGTGGACAATACTCCAAAAGTCAGTCAGTAGTGAGTGCTTTGTGCAGATCTTTGGTTCACTGGGTACACCGAGAGGGAAACTCTCACTTAGGACACCCTACTCATGCGGGCAGGTACCTCAGGGTAGCCATTATATGTTTGTCTTTGTATGTCTTATGTGTAATACATACAGCACTTTGTATTTATTTGGGTACCCCAGAGCTGGTTCCTCCCCTCCTAAGCATAATCCAAGGGTGGCTTAACTCGAAGTAAGGGGGAATGTAGCACCCCAGAGTTGTGTTACGACACTCTTCTACCCCGCTACTATCTGTTAAGAGCCTTTACCTTGTCATCTGATATGATTTTACATTATGTCATTCACAAATGTGCATAAACCATGTTAAATACAATTATTGTTGTCATTTTAAATGTTCACCTATCTGGGTAATACTACTGTGAGGGGGCACATATCTGGGTAATACTACTGTGAGGGGGCACATATCTGGGTATTACTACTGTGAGGGGGCACATATCTGGGTATTACTACTGTGAGAGGGGCACATATCTGGGCATATCTACTGTGAGAGGGGCACATATCTGGGCATAACTACAGTGAGGGGCACAAAAGTGGGCATAACTAATATGACAGGAACAAAGATGGGCACAACTGCTGTGAGGTGCCACCAGGTGGGCTTAATTACTGTGACTGTGATGGGCCACAATGTGGGCATTAGTACTGTGTATTAATAGCACTTAGGGGAAATGTCCTAGATTACCCTGCTATACATTGGCATGGCTCAGTCTTACAGGCCAGCACAGCGCCCCCTGCTGGTGATTTCACAGGGGCAGTCGCCATCCCTTCCTTATGTGATTATTATTATTTTTTCTCACCGCAGGGACCTTGTTCTGGATCCAGTGGACATCACGCCGACACCAGTGACACTCTGGATGAGGTAGGACCTGATTTTATTAGGACTGAGTGTAGCCATGCATTGGGCTCAGGGCTCTTTAACACGAGTGGATCCCGTGCGGGTAATCAGCTGCGTGAAAGAGAGCCAAGCTCAGTTCCGGACAGCAGAGACACGGAGCAGTCACATGATTGATAATGCTCTTTGCCTCTCTGTGATCTTTTTACTACAACATCACGGTGACAACTTTATCTCACTGATCACAGAGAGGCACAGAGCATTATCAATCATGTCTCTGCTCCGTGTCTCTGCTGTCCGGAACGGGGCTTGGCTCTCTTTCACGCAGCCGATTCCACGCACGGCATCCGCTCGTGTGAAAGAGCCCTTAGTGTAAAGAAAATCTGCCGCCTCTTTGTAAAAATGGGGGTGGGCCCCGATCCAAAGTTTGCAGTGGGGCCCGTAACACTCTAGTTATGCCACTGGTGACAACCCTTGTTGTGACGTCTAACATCTGATTTCTTACATTGTAACCACTTCGTGGCCTGCTTGGAAATCTGGCATGTGTCACTTCAGCAGAGAAGAACTAAGGCTACTTTCACACCTGCGTTAGGAGCGGATCCGTCTGGTGTCTGCACAGACGGATCCGCTCCTATAACGCAAACGCTTAGATCCGTTCAGAACGGATCCGTTTGCATAACTGTTCATTTCAGATCTGATTTTTCACTTCGGAAAACTCAGATCCGACAGTATATTCTAAACACAGAAGCGTTCCCATGGTGATGGGGACGCTTCATGTTAGAATATACTGAGAACTGTGTACATGACTGCCCCCTCCTCCTGTAATTAACTTATTAGTGGCCAGTGCGGCCCCCCTCCCTCCCCAGTATTAATTGTAACCAGTGCGGCCCCCCTCCCTCTATATTCATCGGTGTGGCCAGTGCGGATTCCCAGTATTAAATATGACCAGTGCGGCCTCCCCCTCCCTCCCTCCCCAGTATTAAATATGACCAGTGCGGCCCCCCTCCCTCTATATTCATTGGTGGCCGGCCAGTGCGGATTCCAAGTATTGTGACGACCAGTGCGGCCTCCCCTCTCCCCCCCCCCCTAATTAAAATCCCCCCCCCCCCCATCATTGGTGGCAGCGGAGAGTACCGATCGGAGTCCCAGTTTAAATCGCTGGGGCTCCGATCGGTTACCATGGCAGCCAAGACGCTATTGCAGTCCTGGTTGCCATGGTTACTTAGCAATAAATACAAGCATTATACTTACCTGAAGAGCTGCGATCTCTGAGTCCGGCCGGGCGCTCCTCCTACTGGTAAGTGACAGGTCTGTGCGGCGCATTGCTTATAGCACAGACCTTTCACTTACCAGTAGGAGGAGCTCCCGGCCGGACACAGACATCGCAGCTCGCAGGTAAGTATAATGCTTCTATTTATTGCTAAGTAACCATGGCAGCCAAGACTGCAATAGCGTCTTGGCTGCCATGGTAACCGATCGGAGCCCCAGCGATTTAAACTGGGACTCCGATCGGTACTCTCCGCTGCCACCAATGATGGGGGGGGGTGATTTTAATTAGGACGGGGGGGAAGAGGGGAGGCCGCACTGGTCACAATACTTGGAATCCGCACTGGCCGGCCACCAATGAATATAGAGGGAGGGGGGCCGCACTGGTCATATTTAATACTGGGGAGGGAGGGAGGGGGAGGCCGCACTGGTCATATTTAATACCGGGAATCTGCACTGGCCACACCGATGAATATAGAGGGAGGGGGGCCGCACTGGTTACAATTAATACTGGGGAGGGAGGGGGGGCCGCACTGGCCACCAATAAGTTAATTACAGGAGGGGGGGGGGGGGTCTGCCCCCTGCTGCCTGGCAGCATCTGCCAGGCAGCAGGGGGCAGTCATGTACACAGTTCTCAGTATATTCTAACATGAAGCGTCCCCATCACCATGGGAACGCCTCTGTGTTAGAATATACTGTCGGATCTGAGTTTTACGATGTAACTCAAATCCGATGGTATATTCTAACATAGAGGCGTTCCCATGGTGATGGGGACACTTCAAGTTAAAATATACCATCGGATCGGAGAAAACTCCGATCTGATTGTATATTAATAGGAACTCCTGACTTTACATTGAAAGTCAATGGGGGACGGATCCATTTGAAATTGCACCATATTGTGTCAACGTCAAACGGATCCGTCCCCATTGACTTACATTGTAAGTCTGGACGGATCCGTTTGGGTCCGCACGGCCAGGCGGACACGAAAACGCTGCAAGCTGCATTCGGGTGTCCGCCTGCTGAGCGGAGCGGAGGCCAAACGGAGCCAAACTGATGCATTCTGAGCGGATCCGCATCCATTCAGAATGCATTGGGGCTCTACGGATCCGTTCGGGGCCGCTTGTGAGAGCCTTCAAACGGAGCTCACAAGCGGAGCCCCGAACGCAAGTGTGAAAGTAGCCTAAGCTGTAATAGTTTTGCTCATCCAAGTAATTCTGACATTGTTTTAGTCAAATATTGTACTTTATTATACTGAAACAAATTGCTTAATTTTATTAAGAAATTATATATATACACGGCCTGTCCCAAAAAAAGGTTGCCACCAAAAAAAGAAGATCACACACTGTAATATTTCGTTTTATTACGGCACGCATTCGCTGTGGCATTGTTTCAATAAGCTTCTGCAATGTCAAGATTTATTTCCATTCAGTGTTGCATTCATTTTCTATCTGCTTATCCAGGCCAGGCTTAGAGATCTCACTAGGGATAAATCGCTATTACAACAATCGGAGTCAGAATAGTCAAAAGATGCAGAGAGTTCCTACAGCCTGCTGTGTATATGTGCGTGCCTAATCTGCAATCAAGCTCAGTGCCATCTACCATCTTGTGAAAGCACATGGTCGCACAAGCTTACTGCACTTCAAGTGAATGTTAAATACTGTTCCTCTACATTGCACTGTGTTGCCTAACCTGTATAAGCCGCTGTTCGTCTTCTTAAAGAGACAGTACCATTTTTCGCAAAACCGTAAAAAATGTCTAGACAGGGCTCTGGACACTATTTTATGGCTGAACCAACGCAGATACATCATGCCTCTGAACTAGGAGACATACAGGGAGCAGATTCTGCAGATATTACGGAACAGAGTGTAAGACCCAAACGTACAATAAAACCAACACAGAAACTCAGAGAAAACTATCAAGCGTCTAGAGATGAGTTCTCCAGTAATCTGTCAGGCCTCTGGGACAGAACCTCACACCGCATGTCAGTTTTGTCACACTCTAATGATCAACCAGCTCATATAAGAGACTCTATAAATCGCCTATTTCCCGTGTATGTACGCTACCAGCAGCTGTCTGCAAAATACTCAGCCTTCTTGCAGGACTCTAATATAGAGGATTCTTTAGCAGAACTGACCAGGACTGATGCACTGAACCAACAAAGGGATCTCACAGTGCAAAATGCTAAGATTAAGGCAGAACTCCGCATTACTCAACTGCAGGAGACCAGATCTCACAGATCCACCACAACCAAGCGCACTGAACTTTCTTCCAGATCCTCTTGTTCCAGAAGATCAACATTAAGCGACAAGTTAAAAGAGGCCCGCGCTGATGCCGAATAAAAAAAGGCGCAAAGCTCCTTTACCAGAAAGAAAGCAGAGATGGAAGCTCATCAAGCCAAGATGGAAGCTCAAAGCAAAGCTCTCCAAGCAGAGACAGAGTCACAAATAAAGTTTCTGCAAATGGAAGGGGAGGAAGCAGCTTCTCTAGCAAGGCTGAAAGTCCTTGTACAAGCAATAGGACAAAGTACTAATTCAGGCTGCCTTAGTCCAGCAGAACTGGAAGATCCAGCTGAACGCACCAGTGAATACCTTCTAAAGCATAACATCTGCAAAGATACAGAGTCATCTCCTGTACCTCCTACTAACGACAATGTTCTCCCAACGCAGAGACCTCTCAGCTCTATATGCCTGAGACTCTTCAAGTCTACAACGCTAGTAGATCTATGCAGCAAACCGGATCAACTCATGTCAACAACAAGGTGACTTCCAGTGATAAGCCGCAGCTCGAACCAAAGCCAACACCAGCCTTAGAGACTACACTACAGTTAAACGCTCATGCAACATCATTTTTCCCTGGTACACCTCACCCGACATCACCAGAGAACTTTGACACCCAAGGGGTTCCACAAGTTACTTTGACACCAAGGGTGAGAGACCAGACATGAATGACTTTGCCAGATACATGGTACACCGTGAGCTCAGTAACACCAACCTCAACAGCCTCTAGATTGACGGTCTTCTGAAGTCGTAGACCTTTTCGATTTTCACTAGGAGCGTTCTTTTGAAGTGGGGCTATGACCTGGACCGCAAAAGTTTGCGTTTATGGTGCGCTCCACACTACTATCATTGGCTCTTTCCACTGGCAGTTGAAACCGCTGAGTAGATTCCTCGTAAGGAGGGTTTTCCGGGTTCTTTGACACCGGATGGCAAAAAGTAAAAGTCTGCACAAAATATTGGTACTTTTTACGAAGGACACAACTTACGTTTAAGGGTAAATAAGCCATAAAAAATGGGCCAAAAATTAACAAAAATTATGTGGTACCGCATTCGCAAATCTGACAGTCGCGTGCAATTTTTTCCGGCACTCTGAAACCATCGATTACAGCCCTCATTTGGTCTTTTGATGCCAACGGTAACCCTTCCAGCCAACGCTAAAGTTTCTATTAAGAGTCTGATTTACACTCGAGGTTGGGCTATTCTGCTCCTTTCTTGGTTTGCATGGTTAGTATATACCAGTTTGGTCCACAAGGTGGCAGCACTAAACTGCTAGATATAGCTATCTACATAGAATAATGGGTGAAAAAAAAGCCCAGTGGCTATCCCGGTTGAGTGCAGGGGGTGGCAGCACTGAACTGAGACATATCAATTGCTATACAGAGTAACAGTGTTGATATCTGTGTGTTCATGAGCTAGAAAAATAAACACATTGATATCTATGAGTTGGTGTGCTGGCTGATTGGTATGTCATTTGCCTTCTTTGTGAGCATCTTGGGTTTGAATCCTCAGAGGTGCCAATATTTTCTTTTTATTTCTTCCACATTTAACCATTACTAAATGCCTATAAATCCTTTTCATATTCAGAATTATATTTTTAGCAAAGTTGATCGATGTTCCCAGTGACTGTTTGTCTCTCAGAGCAGATAGATTTCAGCTCACACTTTGCTTCCTTCGGTGAAAACACACCCTTCTAACCCATAGAATCATCGACAGCCATTTTCTTTTTCCTGAGGGGTCAGATTTCCAAACGAGGTTCTACTAAATATTAATATAATAGTATAACATACTATTATATTAATAATATTATAATAATATTATTTAATAATATCATATATAATATTAATATTTATGATATTGATATAATAAATAAAAAAAATAACAATAACAAGAAGAAGAAGGATCTGCATAGAATAATTTCTTTATAGAATAATGGTAAAAAAATAACCTCTGTTGCTATCCCATTTAATTGCAGCAGGTGGCAGCAATGAACTGCAATATAACAATGTCTGTATAGAAAAATGGTAAAAAAATATCCTAATTGCTATCCCAGCTCACTGCAGCAGGTGGCAGCAATGAACTGAGATATAGTCTGCATAGAATAATGGTAGAATAATAATAATAATAATAATAATAATAATAATATAGTAGTATACTATTATATTAATATAAAAATATGATTTAATAATATTATATATATATGATATTGGTATAATAAAAATAATACAAAGAAGAAGAATGATCTGCATAGAATAATTTCTTTATAGAATATCGGTAAAAATAACCTCTGCTGCTATCCCAGTTAAGTGCAGCAGATGGCAGCAATGAACTGCGGTATAGCAATGTCTGCATGGAGCAATGGTAAAACAAAGTCTAAGTTGCTATCCCAGTTGAGTGCAGCAGGTGGCAGTACTGAACTGCAATATAACCATTTTAATAGAGAATGACACTGCTATTTTTTTATTTAGAAGGATATAAAATCACACACATCCATGTGTGTTGCTGCTATGGCTGATTGGCATCTACTTTGCCTTGTAAGTGAAAGGTTTTTTTTTCAGACACCTTTTCATTTCTTCCACATTTAACCATTAATCGACAGACATCTTTTCTTTTTTTTTCTGAGGGGTCAGATTTCCCAATGAGGTGGGGATCAGTGTCCATTTCAGTTGCTCAATAAGCTAATGCTCGGTTCAGCTTGTGAGTCTTTTCCAGTTGCATCCTGTAGGTGGCAGCATTGTACGGACACCATGTCAGTCTGGTAAAGATACAAGATCCTAAACAGATCCATTATAGTTATCAGATTCTGCTTAGCTCTGTTCAGCCCAGTTATGTGCCCAGTCCTGAATTTCCATTCATTTCATGGTTGTGCTTATCCAATGGAGCAGAACAACAGCAACAAATAGTGGTGTCCTCATGTCAGCTTCTTTAATATACAGTCCCATGTAAATGTTCTTGCTTCTGTCCCTTCAGCATAGGGTTAATAAGCCCCGGGGGGTTTCTGAAGTAAATGCACGGCAAGCTATTATAGCCAGCTATGAAGTACAGTACAATAGAGGGCACCTTCCCTATACGTTATCCCTCCGGACTCCCCGGGGGCTTATTATAGGGGGGTTCTGATAACTGTTAGATGGGAGGCAGGCGCACCTTCCCTATACGTTATCCCTCCGGACTCCCCGGGGGCTTATTATAGGGGGTGTTCTGATAACTGTTAGATGGGAGGCAGGCGCACCTTCCCTATACGTTATCCCTCCGGACTCCCCGGGGGCTTATTATAGGGGGGTTCTGATAACTGTTAGATGGGAGGCAGGCGCACCTTCCCTATACGTTATCCCTCCGGACTCCCCGGGGGCTTATTATAGGGGGGTTCTGATAACTGTTAGATGGGAGGCAGGCGCACCTTCCCTATACGTTATCCCTCCGGACTCCCCGGGGGCTTATTATAGGGGTGTTCTGATAACTGTTAGATGGGAGCAGGCGCACCTTCACTATACGTTATCACTCCGGACTCCCCGGGGGCTTATTATAGGGGGGTTCTGATAACTGTTAGATGGGAGCAGGCGCACCTTCCCTATACGTTATCCCTCCGGACTCCCCGGGGGCTTATTATAGGGGGGTTCTGATAACTGTTAGATGGGAGGCAGGCGCACCTTCACTATACGTTATCCCTCCGGACTCCCCGGGGGCTTATTATAGGGGGGTTCTGATAACTGTTAGATGGGAGCAGGCGCACCTTCCCTATACGTTATCCCTCCGGACTCCCCGGGGGCTTATTATAGGGGGGTTCTGATAACTGTTAGATGGGAGGCAGGCGCACCTTCCCTATACGTTATCCCTCCGGACTCCCCGGGGGCTTATTATAGGGGTGTTCTGATAACTGTTAGATGGGAGCAGGCGCACCTTCACTATACGTTATCCCTCCGGACTCCCCGGGGGCTTATTATAGGGGGGTTCTGATAACTGTTAGATGGGAGGCAGGCGCACCTTCCCTATACGTTATCCCTCCGGACTCCCCGGGGGCTTATTATAGGGGGGTTCTGATAACTGTTAGATGGGAGGCAGGCACACTTCACTATACGTTATCCCTCCGGACTCCCCGGGGGCTTATTATAGGGGTGTTCTGATAACTGTTAGATGGGAGCAGGCGCACCTTCCCTATACGTTATCCCTCCGGACTCCCCGGGGGCTTATTATAGGGGTGTTCTGATAACTGTTAGATGGGAGCAGGCGCACCTTCACTATACGTTATCCCTCCGGACTCCCTGGGGGCTTATTATAGGGGGGTTCTGATAACTGTTAGATGGGAGCAGGCGCACCTTCCCTATACGTTATCCCTCCGGACTCCCCGGGGGCTTATTATAGGGGGGTTCTGATAACTGTTAGATGGGAGGCAGGCGCACCTTCCCTATACGTTATCCCTCCGGACTCCCCGGGGGCTTATTATAGGGGGGTTCTGATAACTGTTAGATGGGAGCAGGCACACCTTCCCTATACGTTATCCCTCCGGACTCCCCGGGGGCTTATTATAGGGGTGTTCTGATAACTGTTAGATGGGAGGCAGGCGCACCTTCCCTATACGTTATCCCTCCGGACTCCCCGGGGGCTTATTATAGGGGGGTTCTGATAACTGTTAGATGGGAGGCAGGCGCACCTTCCCTATACGTTATCCCTCCGGACTCCCCGGGGGCTTATTATAGGGGTGTTCTGATAACTGTTAGATGGGAGCAGGCACACCTTCCCTATACGTTATCCCTCCGGACTCCCCGGGGGCTTATTATAGGGGGGTTCTGATAACTGTTAGATGGGAGGCAGGCGCACCTTCACTATACGTTATCCCTCCGGACTCCCCGGGGGCTTATTATAGGGGGGTTCTGATAACTGTTAGATGGGAGGCAGGCGCACCTTCCCTATACGTTATCCCTCCGGACTCCCCGGGGGCTTATTATAGGGGGGTTCTGATAACTGTTAGATGGGAGGCAGGCGCACCTTCCCTATACGTTATCCCTCCGGACTCCCCGGGGGCTTATTATAGGGGGGTTCTGATAACTGTTAGATGGGAGGCAGGCGCACCTTCACTATACGTTATCCCTCCGGACTCCCCGGGGGCTTATTATAGGGGGGTTCTGATAACTGTTAGATGGGAGGCAGGCGCACCTTCCCTATACGTTATCCCTCCGGACTCCCCGGGGGCTTATTATAGGGGTGTTCTGATAACTGTTAGATGGGAGCAGGCGCACCTTCACTATACGTTATCCCTCCGGACTCCCCGGGGGCTTATTATAGGGGGTGTTCTGATAACTGTTAGATGGGAGGCAGGCGCACCTTCCCTATACGTTATCCCTCCGGACTCCCCGGGGGCTTATTATAGGGGGGTTCTGATAACTGTTAGATGGGAGGCAGGCGCACCTTCCCTATACGTTATCCCTCCGGACTCCCCGGGGGCTTATTATAGGGGGGTTCTGATAACTGTTAGATGGGAGGCAGGCGCACCTTCCCTATACGTTATCCCTCCGGACTCCCCGGGGGCTTATTATAGGGGGGTTCTGATAACTGTTAGATGGGAGGCAGGCGCACCTTCCCTATACGTTATCCCTCCGGACTCCCCGGGGGCTTATTATAGGGGGGTTCTGATAACTGTTAGATGGGAGGCAGGCGCACCTTCCCTATACGTTATCCCTCTGGACTCCCCGGGGGCTTATTATAGGGGGGTTCTGATAACTGTTAGATGGGAGGCAGGCGCACCTTCCCTATACGTTATCCCTCCGGACTCCCCGGGGGCTTATTATAGGGGTGTTCTGATAACTGTTAGATGGGAGGCAGGCGCACCTTCCCTATACGTTATCCCTCCGGACTCCCCGGGGGCTTATTATAGGGGTGTTCTGATAACTGTTAGATGGGAGGCAGGCGCACCTTCCCTATACGTTATCCCTCCGGACTCCCCGGGGGCTTATTATAGGGGGGTTCTGATAACTGTTAGATGGGAGGCAGGCGCACCTTCCCTATACGTTATCCCTCCGGACTCCCCGGGGGCTTATTATAGGGGTGTTCTGATAACTGTTAGATGGGAGCAGGCACACCTTCCCTATACGTTATCCCTCCGGACTCCCCGGGGGCTTATTATAGGGGGGTTCTGATAACTGTTAGATGGGAGGCAGGCGCACCTTCACTATACGTTATCCCTCCGGACTCCCCGGGGGCTTATTATAGGGGGGTTCTGATAACTGTTAGATGGGAGGCAGGCGCACCTTCCCTATACGTTATCCCTCCGGACTCCCCGGGGGCTTATTATAGGGGGGTTCTGATAACTGTTAGATGGGAGGCAGGCGCACCTTCCCTATACGTTATCCCTCCGGACTCCCCGGGGGCTTATTATAGGGGGGTTCTGATAACTGTTAGATGGGAGGCAGGCGCACCTTCACTATACGTTATCCCTCCGGACTCCCCGGGGGCTTATTATAGGGGGGTTCTGATAACTGTTAGATGGGAGGCAGGCGCACCTTCCCTATACGTTATCCCTCTGGACTCCCCGGGGGCTTATTATAGGGGGGTTCTGATAACTGTTAGATGGGAGGCAGGCGCACCTTCACTATACGTTATCCCTCCGGACTCCCCGGGGGCTTATTATAGGGGGGTTCTGATAACTGTTAGATGGGAGCAGGCGCACCTTCCCTATACGTTATCCCTCCGGACTCCCCGGGGGCTTATTATAGGGGGGTTCTGATAACTGTTAGATGGGAGCAGGCGCACCTTCCCTATACGTTATCCCTCCGGACTCCCCGGGGGCTTATTATAGGGGGTGTTCTGATAACTGTTAGATGGGAGGCAGGCGCACCTTCACTATACGTTATCCCTCCGGACTCCCCGGGGGCTTATTATAGGGGGGTTCTGATAACTGTTAGATGGGAGCAGGCGCACCTTCCCTATACGTTATCCCTCCGGACTCCCCGGGGGCTTATTATAGGGGGTGTTCTGATAACTGTTAGATGGGAGGCAGGCGCACCTTCCCTATACGTTATCCCTCCGGACTCCCCGGGGGCTTATTATAGGGGGGTTCTGATAACTGTTAGATGGGAGGCAGGCGCACCTTCCCTATACGTTATCCCTATGGACTCCCCGGGGGCTTATTATAGGGGGGTTCTGATAACTGTTAGATGGGAGGCAGGCGCACCTTCACTATACGTTATCCCTCCGGACTCCCCGGGGGCTTATTATAGGGGGTGTTCTGATAACTGTTAGATGGGAGGCAGGCGCACCTTCACTATACGTTATCCCTCCGGACTCCCCGGGGGCTTATTATAGGGGGGTTCTGATAACTGTTAGATGGGAGGCAGGCGCACCTTCCCTATACGTTATCCCTCCGGACTCCCCGGGGGCTTATTATAGGGGGGTTCTGATAACTGTTAGATGGGAGGCAGGCGCACCTTCACTATACGTTATCCCTCCGGACTCCCCGGGGGCTTATTATAGGGGGTGTTCTGATAACTGTTAGATGGGAGCAGGCGCACCTTCCCTATACGTTATCCCTCCGGACTCCCCGGGGGCTTATTATAGGGGGGTTCTGATAACTGTTAGATGGGAGGCAGGCGCACCTTCCCTATACGTTATCCCTCCGGACTCCCCGGGGGCTTATTATAGGGGGTGTTCTGATAACTGTTAGATGGGAGGCAGGCGCACCTTCCCTATACGTTATCCCTCCGGACTCCCCGGGGGCTTATTATAGGGGGTGTTCTGATAACTGTTAGATGGGAGCAGGCGCACCTTCCCTATACGTTATCCCTCCGGACTCCCCGGGGGCTTATTATAGGGGGGTTCTGATAACTGTTAGATGGGAGGCAGGCGCACCTTCCCTATACATTATCCCTCCGGACTCCCCGGGGGCTTATTATAGGGGGGTTCTGATAACTGTTAGATGGGAGGCAGGCGCACCTTCCCTATACGTTATCCCTCTGGACTCCCCGGGGGCTTATTATAGGGGGTGTTCTGATAACTGTTAGATGGGAGGCAGGCGCACCTTCCCTATACGTTATCCCTCCGGACTCCCCGGGGGCTTATTATAGGGGGGTTCTGATAACTGTTAGATGGGAGCAGGCGCACCTTCCCTATACGTTATCCCTCCGGACTCCCCGGGGGCTTATTATAGGGGGGTTCTGATAACTGTTAGATGGGAGGCAGGCGCACCTTCCCTATACGTTATCCCTCCGGACTCCCCGGGGGCTTATTATAGGGGGTGTTCTGATAACTGTTAGATGGGAGCAGGCGCACCTTCCCTATACGTTATCCCTCCGGACTCCCCGGGGGCTTATTATAGGGGGGTTCTGATAACTGTTAGATGGGAGCAGGCGCACCTTCACTATACGTTATCCCTCCGGACTCCCCGGGGGCTTATTATAGGGGGGTTCTGATAACTGTTAGATGGGAGGCAGGCGCACCTTCCCTATACGTTATCCCTCCGGACTCCCCGGGGGCTTATTATAGGGGTGTTCTGATAACTGTTAGATGGGAGCAGGCACACCTTCCCTATACGTTATCACTCTGGACTCCCCGGGGGCTTATTATAGGGGGGTTCTGATAACTGTTAGATGGGAGGCAGGCGCACCTTCCCTATACGTTATCCCTCCGGACTCCCCGGGGGCTTATTATAGGGGGGTTCTGATAACTGTTAGATGGGAGGCAGGCGCACCTTCCCTATACGTTATCCCTCCGGACTCCCCGGGGGCTTATTATAGGGGGGTTCTGATAACTGTTAGATGGGAGGCAGGCGCACCTTCACTATACGTTATCCCTCCGGACTCCCCGGGGGCTTATTATAGGGGGGTTCTGATAACTGTTAGATGGGAGCAGGCGCACCTTCACTATACGTTATCCCTCCGGACTCCCCGGGGGCTTATTATAGGGGGGTTCTGATAACTGTTAGATGGGAGCAGGCGCACCTTCACTATACGTTATCCCTCCGGACTCCCCGGGGGCTTATTATAGGGGGGTTCTGATAACTGTTAGATGGGAGCAGGCGCACCTTCCCTATACGTTATCTCTACGGACTCCCTGGGGGCTTATTATAGGGGGGTTCTGATAACTGTTAGATGGGAGCAGGCGCACCTTCCCTATACGTTATCCCTCCGGACTCCCCGGGGGCTTATTATAGGGGGGTTCTGATAACTGTTAGATGGGAGGCAGGCGCACCTTCCCTATACGTTATCCCTCCGGACTCCCCGGGGGCTTATTATAGGGGGGTTCTGATAACTGTTAGATGGGAGCAGGCGCACCTTCCCTATACGTTATCTCTCCGGACTCCCCGGGGGCTTATTATAGGGGGGTTCTGATAACTGTTAGATGGGAGGCAGGCGCACCTTCCCTATACGTTATCCCTCCGGACTCCCCGGGGGCTTATTATAGGGGGGTTCTGATAACTGTTAGATGGGAGCAGGCGCACCTTCACTATACGTTATCCCTCCGGACTCCCCGGGGGCTTATTATAGGGGGGTTCTGATAACTGTTAGATGGGAGCAGGCGCACCTTCCCTATACGTTATCCCTCCGGACTCCCCGGGGGCTTATTATAGGGGGTGTTCTGATAACTGTTAGATGGGAGCAGGCGCACCTTCCCTATACGTTATCCCTCCGGACTCCCCGGGGGCTTATTATAGGGGGGTTCTGATAACTGTTAGATGGGAGGCAGGCGCACCTTCCCTATACGTTATCCCTCCGGACTCCCCGGGGGCTTATTATAGGGGGGTTCTGATAACTGTTAGATGGGAGGCAGGCGCACCTTCACTATACGTTATCCCTCCGGACTCCCCGGGGGCTTATTATAGGGGGGTTCTGATAACTGTTAGATGGGAGCAGGCGCACCTTCCCTATACGTTATCCCTCCGGACTCCCCGGGGGCTTATTATAGGGGGGTTCTGATAACTGTTAGATGGGAGCAGGCGCACCTTCCCTATACGTTATCCCTCCGGACTCCCCGGGGGCTTATTATAGGGGGGTTCTGATAACTGTTAGATGGGAGGCAGGCGCACCTTCCCTATACGTTATCACTCCGGACTCCCCGGGGGCTTATTATAGGGGGGTTCTGATAACTGTTAGATGGGAGCAGGCGCACCTTCCCTATACGCTATCCCTCCGGACTCCCCGGGGGCTTATTATAGGGGGGTTCTGATAACTGTTAGATGGGAGCAGGCGCACCTTCCCTATACGTTATCCCTCCGGACTCCCCGGGGGCTTATTATAGGGGGTGTTCTGATAACTGTTAGATGGGAGGCAGGCGCACCTTCACTATACGTTATCCCTCCGGACTCCCTGGGGGCTTATTATAGGGGGGTTCTGATAACTGTTAGATGGGAGGCAGGCGCACCTTCCCTATACGTTATCCCTCCGGACTCCCCGGGGGCTTATTATAGGGGTGTTCTGATAACTGTTAGATGGGAGCAGGCGCACCTTCCCTATACGTTATCCCTCCGGACTCCCCGGGGGCTTATTATAGGGGGTGTTCTGATAACTGTTAGATGGGAGCAGGCGCACCTTCACTATACGTTATCCCTCCGGACTCCCCGGGGGCTTATTATAGGGGTGTTCTGATAACTGTTAGATGGGAGCAGGCGCACCTTCACTATACGTTATCCCTCCGGACTCCCCGGGGGCTTATTATAGGGGGGTTCTGATAACTGTTAGATGGGAGGCAGGCGCACCTTCACTATACGTTATCTCTCCGGACTCCCCGGGGGCTTATTATAGGGGGGTTCTGATAACTGTTAGATGGGAGGCAGGCGCACCTTCCCTATACGTTATCCCTCCGGACTCCCCGGGGGCTTATTATAGGGGGGTTCTGATAACTGTTAGATGGGAGGCAGGCGCACCTTCCCTATACGTTATCCCTCCGGACTCCCCGGGGGCTTATTATAGGGGTGTTCTGATAACTGTTAGATGGGAGCAGGCGCACCTTCCCTATACGTTATCCCTCCGGACTCCCCGGGGGCTTATTATAGGGGGGTTCTGATAACTGTTAGATGGGAGGCAGGCGCACCTTCACTATACGTTATCCCTCCGGACTCCCCGGGGGCTTATTATAGGGGGGTTCTGATAACTGTTAGATGGGAGGCAGGCGCACCTTCACTATACGTTATCCCTCCGGACTCCCCGGGGGCTTATTATAGGGGGGTTCTGATAACTGTTAGATGGGAGGCAGGCGCACCTTCACTATACGTTATCCCTCCGGACTCCCCGGGGGCTTATTATAGGGGGGTTCTGATAACTGTTAGATGGGAGCAGGCGCACCTTCCCTATACGTTATCACTCTGGACTCCCCGGGGGCTTATTATAGGGGTGTTCTGATAACTGTTAGATGGGAGGCAGGCGCACCTTCCCTATACGTTATCCCTCCGGACTCCCCGGGGGCTTATTATAGGGGGGTTCTGATAACTGTTAGATGGGAGCAGGCGCACCTTCACTATACGTTATCCCTCCGGACTCCCCGGGGGCTTATTATAGGGGTGTTCTGATAACTGTTAGATGGGAGGCAGGCGCACCTTCACTATACGTTATCTCTCCGGACTCCCCGGGGGCTTATTATAGGGGGGTTCTGATAACTGTTAGATGGGAGGCAGGCGCACCTTCCCTATACGTTATCCCTCCGGACTCCCCGGGGGCTTATTATAGGGGGTGTTCTGATAACTGTTAGATGGGAGGCAGGCGCACCTTCCCTATACGTTATCCCTCCGGACTCCCCGGGGGCTTATTATAGGGGGGTTCTGATAACTGTTAGATGGGAGGCAGGCACACCTTCCCTATACGTTATCACTCTGGACTCCCCGGGGGCTTATTATAGGGGGGTTCTGATAACTGTTAGATGGGAGGCAGGCGCACCTTCCCTATACGTTATCCCTCCGGACTCCCCGGGGGCTTATTATAGGGGTGTTCTGATAACTGTTAGATGGGAGCAGGCACACCTTCCCTATACGTTATCCCTCCGGACTCCCCGGGGGCTTATTATAGGGGGGTTCTGATAACTGTTAGATGGGAGCAGGCGCACCTTCACTATACGTTATCCCTCCGGACTCCCCGGGGGCTTATTATAGGGGGGTTCTGATAACTGTTAGATGGGAGCAGGCGCACCTTCCCTATACGTTATCCCTCCGGACTCCCCGGGGGCTTATTATAGGGGGGGTTCTGATAACTGTTAGATGGGAGCAGGCGCACCTTCCCTATACGTTATCCCTCCGGACTCCCCGGGGGCTTATTATAGGGGTGTTCTGATAACTGTTAGATGGGAGCAGGCGCACCTTCCCTATACGTTATCCCTCCGGACTCCCTGGGGGCTTATTATAGGGGGGGTTCTGATAACTGTTAGATGGGAGGCAGGCGCACCTTCCCTATACGTTATCCCTCCGGACTCCCCGGGGGCTTATTATAGGGGTGTTCTGATAACTGTTAGATGGGAGCAGGCGCACCTTCACTATACGTTATCCCTCCGGACTCCCCGGGGGCTTATTATAGGGGGGTTCTGATAACTGTTAGATGGGAGGCAGGCGCACCTTCCCTATACGTTATCCCTCCGGACTCCCCGGGGGCTTATTATAGGGGGGTTCTGATAACTGTTAGATGGGAGGCAGGCGCACCTTCACTATACGTTATCCCTCCGGACTCCCCGGGGGCTTATTATAGGGGGGTTCTGATAACTGTTAGATGGGAGCAGGCGCACCTTCACTATACGTTATCCCTCTGGACTCCCCGGGGGCTTATTATAGGGGGGTTCTGATAACTGTTAGATGGGAGGCAGGCGCACCTTCCCTATACGTTATCCCTCCGGACTCCCCGGGGGCTTATTATAGGGGGGTTCTGATAACTGTTAGATGGGAGGCAGGCGCACCTTCACTATACGTTATCCCTCCGGACTCCCCGGGGGCTTATTATAGGGGGTGTTCTGATAACTGTTAGATGGGAGGCAGGCGCACCTTCCCTATACGTTATCACTCTGGACTCCCCGGGGGCTTATTATAGGGGTGTTCTGATAACTGTTAGATGGGAGGCAGGCGCACCTTCCCTATACGTTATCCCTCCGGACTCCCCGGGGGCTTATTATAGGGGGGTTCTGATAACTGTTAGATGGGAGGCAGGCGCACCTTCCCTATACGTTATCCCTCCGGACTCCCCGGGGGCTTATTATAGGGGTGTTCTGATAACTGTTAGATGGGAGGCAGGCGCACCTTCCCTATACGTTATCCCTCCGGACTCCCCGGGGGCTTATTATAGGGGGGTTCTGATAACTGTTAGATGGGAGGCAGGCGCACCTTCCCTATACGTTATCCCTCCGGACTCCCCGGGGGCTTATTATAGGGGGGTTCTGATAACTGTTAGATGGGAGGCAGGCGCACCTTCACTATACGTTATCACTCTGGACTCCCCGGGGGCTTATTATAGGGGTGTTCTGATAACTGTTAGATGGGAGGCAGGCGCACCTTCCCTATACGTTATCCCTCCGGACTCCCCGGGGGCTTATTATAGGGGGGTTCTGATAACTGTTAGATGGGAGCAGGCGCACCTTCACTATACGTTATCCCTCCGGACTCCCCGGGGGCTTATTATAGGGGGGTTCTGATAACTGTTAGATGGGAGCAGGCGCACCTTCCCTATACGTTATCTCTCCGGACTCCCCGGGGGCTTATTATAGGGGGTGTTCTGATAACTGTTAGATGGGAGCAGGCGCACCTTCCCTATACGTTATCCCTCCGGACTCCCCGGGGGCTTATTATAGGGGGGTTCTGATAACTGTTAGATGGGAGCAGGCGCACCTTCACTATACGTTATCCCTCCGGACTCCCTGGGGGCTTATTATAGGGGGGTTCTGATAACTGTTAGATGGGAGGCAGGCGCACCTTCCCTATACGTTATCACTCTGGACTCCCCGGGGGCTTATTATAGGGGGTGTTCTGATAACTGTTAGATGGGAGGCAGGCGCACCTTCACTATACGTTATCCCTCTGGACTCCCCAGGGGCTTATTATAGGGGGGTTCTGATAACTGTTAGATGGGAGGCAGGCGCACCTTCCCTATACGTTATCCCTCCGGACTCCCCAGGGGCTTATTATAGGGGGGTTCTGATAACTGTTAGATGGGAGGCAGGCGCACCTTCCCTATACGTTATCTCTCCGGACTCCCCGGGGGCTTATTATAGGGGGGTTCTGATAACTGTTAGATGGGAGGCAGGCGCACCTTCCCTATACGTTATCCCTCTGGACTCCCCGGGGGCTTATTATAGGGGGGTTCTGATAACTGTTAGATGGGAGCAGGCGCACCTTCCCTATACATTATCCCTCCGGACTCCCCGGGGGCTTATTATAGGGGGGTTCTGATAACTGTTAGATGGGAGCAGGCGCACCTTCCCTATACATTATCCCTCCGGACTCCCCGGGGGCTTATTATAGGGGGGTTCTGATAACTGTTAGATGGGAGCAGGCGCACCTTCCCTATACGTTATCCCTCCGGACTCCCCAGGGGCTTATTATAGGGGGGTTCTGATAACTGTTAGATGGGAGGCAGGCGCACCTTCCCTATACGTTATCCCTCCGGACTCCCCGGGGGCTTATTATAGGGGGGTTCTGATAACTGTTAGATGGGAGGCAGGCGCACCTTCCCTATACGTTATCTCTCCGGACTCCCCGGGGGCTTATTATAGGGGGTGTTCTGATAACTGTTAGATGGGAGCAGGCGCACCTTCCCTATACGTTATCCCTCCGGACTCCCCGGGGGCTTATTATAGGGGGTGTTCTGATAACTGTTAGATGGGAGCAGGCGCACCTTCACTATACGTTATCCCTCCGGACTCCCCGGGGGCTTATTATAGGGGGTGTTCTGATAACTGTTAGATGGGAGCAGGCGCACCTTCACTATACGTTATCACTTGCCTATAATAACATGTCTGCCTTCCCTCCGGACTCCCCGGGGGCTTATTATAGGGGTGTTCTGATAACTGTTAGATGGGAGGCAGGCGCACCTTCCCTATACGTTATCACTCTGGACTCCCCGGGGGCTTATTATAGGGGTGTTCTGATAACTGTTAGATGGGAGCAGGCGCACCTTCCCTATACGTTATCACTCTGGACTCCCCGGGGGCTTATTATAGGGGTGTTCTGATAACTGTTAGATGGGAGCAGGCGCACCTTCACTATACGTTATCCCTCCGGACTCCCCGGGGGCTTATTATAGGGGGGTTCTGATAACTGTTAGATGGGAGGCAGGCGCACCTTCCCTATACGTTATCCCTCCGGACTCCCCGGGGGCTTATTATAGGGGGGGTTCTGATAACTGTTAGATGGGAGGCAGGCGCACCTTCACTATACGTTATCCCTCCGGACTCCCCGGGGGCTTATTATAGGGGGGTTCTGATAACTGTTAGATGGGAGCAGGCGCACCTTCACTATACGTTATCCCTCCGGACTCCCCGGGGGCTTATTATAGGGGGTGTTCTGATAACTGTTAGATGGGAGCAGGCGCACCTTCCCTATACGTTATCCCTCCGGACTCCCCGGGGGCTTATTATAGGGGGGTTCTGATAACTGTTAGATGGGAGCAGGCGCACCTTCACTATACGTTATCCCTCCGGACTCCCCGGGGGCTTATTATAGGGGGTGTTCTGATAACTGTTAGATGGGAGCAGGCGCACCTTCCCTATACGTTATCCCTCCGGACTCCCCGGGGGCTTATTATAGGGGGGTTCTGATAACTGTTAGATGGGAGCAGGCGCACCTTCACTATACGTTATCACTCTGGACTCCCCGGGGGCTTATTATAGGGGTGTTCTGATAACTGTTAGATGGGAGCAGGCGCACCTTCCCTATACGTTATCCCTCCGGACTCCCCGGGGGCTTATTATAGGGGGGTTCTGATAACTGTTAGATGGGAGCAGGCGCACCTTCACTATACGTTATCCCTCCGGACTCCCCGGGGGCTTATTATAGGGGGGTTCTGATAACTGTTAGATGGGAGCAGGCGCACCTTCCCTATACGTTATCCCTCCGGACTCCCCGGGGGCTTATTATAGGGGTGTTCTGATAACTGTTAGATGGGAGCAGGCGCACCTTCACTATACGTTATCCCTCCGGACTCCCCGGGGGCTTATTATAGGGGGGTTCTGATAACTGTTAGATGGGAGCAGGCGCACCTTCCCTATACGTTATCCCTCCGGACTCCCCGGGGGCTTATTATAGGGGTGTTCTGATAACTGTTAGATGGGAGCAGGCGCACCTTCCCTATACGTTATCCCTCCGGACTCCCCGGGGGCTTATTATAGGGGGTGTTCTGATAACTGTTAGATGGGAGCAGGCGCACCTTCCCTATACGTTATCACTCCGGACTCCCCGGGGGCTTATTATAGGGGGGTTCTGATAACTGTTAGATGGGAGGCAGGCACACCTTCCCTATACGTTATCCCTCCGGACTCCCCGGGGGCTTATTATAGGGGGGTTCTGATAACTGTTAGATGGGAGCAGGCGCACCTTCCCTATACGTTATCCCTCCGGACTCCCCGGGGGCTTATTATAGGGGTGTTCTGATAACTGTTAGATGGGAGCAGGCGCACCTTCCCTATACGTTATCCCTCCGGACTCCCCGGGGGCTTATTATAGGGGGTGTTCTGATAACTGTTAGATGGGAGCAGGCGCACCTTCCCTATACGTTATCCCTCCGGACTCCCCGGGGGCTTATTATAGGGGGTGTTCTGATAACTGTTAGATGGGAGGCAGGCGCACCTTCCCTATACGTTATCCCTCCGGACTCCCCGGGGGCTTATTATAGGGGGGTTCTGATAACTGTTAGATGGGAGCAGGCGCACCTTCACTATACGTTATCCCTCCGGACTCCCCGGGGGCTTATTATAGGGGGGTTCTGATAACTGTTAGATGGGAGCAGGCGCACCTTCACTATACGTTATCCCTCCGGACTCCCCGGGGGCTTATTATAGGGGGGTTCTGATAACTGTTAGATGGGAGCAGGCGCACCTTCCCTATACGTTATCCCTCTGGACTCCCCGGGGGCTTATTATAGGGGTGTTCTGATAACTGTTAGATGGGAGGCAGGCGCACCTTCACTATACGTTATCCCTCCGGACTCCCCGGGGGCTTATTATAGGGGGGTTCTGATAACTGTTAGATGGGAGCAGGCGCACCTTCCCTATACGTTATCCCTCCGGACTCCCCGGGGGCTTATTATAGGGGGGTTCTGATAACTGTTAGATGGGAGCAGGCGCACCTTCCCTATACGTTATCACTCTGGACTCCCCGGGGGCTTATTATAGGGGTGTTCTGATAACTGTTAGATGGGAGCAGGCGCACCTTCCCTATACGTTATCCCTCCGGACTCCCCGGGGGCTTATTATAGGGGTGTTCTGATAACTGTTAGATGGGAGGCAGGCGCACCTTCCCTATACGTTATCCCTCCGGACTCCCCGGGGGCTTATTATAGGGGGGTTCTGATAACTGTTAGATGGGAGGCAGGCGCACCTTCCCTATACGTTATCCCTCCGGACTCCCCGGGGGCTTATTATAGGGGTGTTCTGATAACTGTTAGATGGGAGGCAGGCGCACCTTCCCTATACGTTATCACTCTGGACTCCCCGGGGGCTTATTATAGGGGGTGTTCTGATAACTGTTAGATGGGAGGCAGGCGCACCTTCCCTATACGTTATCCCTCCGGACTCCCCGGGGGCTTATTATAGGGGGGTTCTGATAACTGTTAGATGGGAGGCAGGCGCACCTTCCCTATACGTTATCCCTCCGGACTCCCCGGGGGCTTATTATAGGGGTGTTCTGATAACTGTTAGATGGGAGGCAGGCGCACCTTCCCTATACGTTATCCCTCCGGACTCCCCGGGGGCTTATTATAGGGGGGTTCTGATAACTGTTAGATGGGAGCAGGCGCACCTTCACTATACGTTATCCCTCCGGACTCCCCGGGGGCTTATTATAGGGGGGTTCTGATAACTGTTAGATGGGAGGCAGGCGCACCTTCCCTATACGTTATCTCTCCGGACTCCCCGGGGGCTTATTATAGGGGGTGTTCTGATAACTGTTAGATGGGAGCAGGCGCACCTTCCCTATACGTTATCCCTCCGGACTCCCCGGGGGCTTATTATAGGGGGGTTCTGATAACTGTTAGATGGGAGGCAGGCGCACCTTCACTATACGTTATCCCTCCGGACTCCCCGGGGGCTTATTATAGGGGTGTTCTGATAACTGTTAGATGGGAGCAGGCACACCTTCACTATACGTTATCCCTCCGGACTCCCCGGGGGCTTATTATAGGGGGGTTCTGATAACTGTTAGATGTGAGCAGGCGCACCTTCCCTATACGTTATCCCTCCGGACTCCCCGGGGGCTTATTATAGGGGGTGTTCTGATAAATGTTAGATGGGAGCAGGCGCACCTTCCCTATACGTTATCCCTCCGGACACCCCGGGGGCTTATTATAGGGGGTGTTCTGATAACTGTTAGATGGGAGGCAGGCGCACCTTCCCTATACGTTATCCCTCCGGACTCCCCGGGGGCTTATTATAGGGGGGTTCTGATAACTGTTAGATGGGAGGCAGGCGCACCTTCCCTATACGTTATCCCTCCGGACTCCCCGGGGGCTTATTATAGGGGGGTTCTGATAACTGTTAGATGGGAGGCAGGCGCACCTTCACTATACGTTATCCCTCCGGACTCCCCGGGGGCTTATTATAGGGGTGTTCTGATAACTGTTAGATGGGAGGCAGGCGCACCTTCACTATACGTTATCCCTCCGGACTCCCCGGGGGCTTATTATAGGGGGGTTCTGATAACTGTTAGATGGGAGGCAGGCGCACCTTCCCTATACATTATCCCTCCGGACTCCCCGGGGGCTTATTATAGGGGTGTTCTGATAACTGTTAGATGGGAGCAGGCGCACCTTCACTATACGTTATCCCTCCGGACTCCCCGGGGGCTTATTATAGGGGGGTTCTGATAACTGTTAGATGGGAGCAGGCGCACCTTCCCTATACGTTATCCCTCCGGACTCCCCGGGGGCTTATTATAGGGGGGTTCTGATAACTGTTAGATGGGAGCAGGCGCACCTTCCCTATACGTTATCCCTCCGGACTCCCCGGGGGCTTATTATAGGGGGGTTCTGATAACTGTTAGATGGGAGGCAGGCGCACCTTCCCTATACGTTATCCCTCCGGACTCCCCGGGGGCTTATTATAGGGGGGTTCTGATAACTGTTAGATGGGAGGCAGGCGCACCTTCCCTATACGTTATCCCTCCGGACTCCCCGGGGGCTTATTATAGGGGGGTTCTGATAACTGTTAGATGGGAGGCAGGCGCACCTTCCCTATACGTTATCTCTCCGGACTCCCCGGGGGCTTATTATAGGGGGTGTTCTGATAACTGTTAGATGGGAGGCAGGCGCACCTTCCCTATACGTTATCCCTCCGGACTCCCCGGGGGCTTATTATAGGGGGGTTCTGATAACTGTTAGATGGGAGGCAGGCGCACCTTCACTATACGTTATCCCTCCGGACTCCCCGGGGGCTTATTATAGGGGGGTTCTGATAACTGTTAGATGGGAGGCAGGCGCACCTTCCCTATACGTTATCTCTCCGGACTCCCCGGGGGCTTATTATAGGGGGTGTTCTGATAACTGTTAGATGGGAGGCAGGCGCACCTTCCCTATACGTTATCCCTCCGGACTCCCCGGGGGCTTATTATAGGGGGGTTCTGATAACTGTTAGATGGGAGCAGGCGCACCTTCCCTATACGTTATCACTCTGGACTCCCCGGGGGCTTATTATAGGGGGTGTTCTGATAACTGTTAGATGGGAGCAGGCGCACCTTCACTATACGTTATCCCTCCGGACTCCCTGGGGGCTTATTATAGGGGGTGTTCTGATAACTGTTAGATGGGAGGCAGGCGCACCTTCCCTATACGTTATCCCTCCGGACTCCCCGGGGGCTTATTATAGGGGGGTTCTGATAACTGTTAGATGGGAGCAGGCGCACCTTCCCTATACGTTATCCCTCCGGACTCCCCGGGGGCTTATTATAGGGGGGTTCTGATAACTGTTAGATGGGAGCAGGCACACCTTCCCTATACGTTATCCCTCCGGACTCCCCGGGGGCTTATTATAGGGGTGTTCTGATAACTGTTAGATGGGAGCAGGCGCACCTTCCCTATACGTTATCCCTCCGGACTCCCCGGGGGCTTATTATAGGGGGTGTTCTGATAACTGTTAGATGGGAGGCAGGCGCACCTTCCCTATACGTTATCCCTCCGGACTCCCCGGGGGCTTATTATAGGGGTGTTCTGATAACTGTTAGATGGGAGCAGGCGCACCTTCCCTATACGTTATCCCTCCGGACTCCCCGGGGGCTTATTATAGGGGGTGTTCTGATAACTGTTAGATGGGAGCAGGCGCACCTTCCCTATACGTTATCTCTCCGGACTCCCCGGGGGCTTATTATAGGGGTGTTCTGATAACTGTTAGATGGGAGGCAGGCGCACCTTCCCTATACGTTATCCCTCCGGACTCCCCGGGGGCTTATTATAGGGGGGTTCTGATAACTGTTAGATGGGAGGCAGGCGCACCTTCCCTATACGTTATCCCTCCGGACTCCCCGGGGGCTTATTATAGGGGTGTTCTGATAACTGTTAGATGGGAGCAGGCGCACCTTCACTATACGTTATCCCTCCGGACTCCCCGGGGGCTTATTATAGGGGGGTTCTGATAACTGTTAGATGGGAGCAGGCGCACCTTCCCTATACGTTATCCCTCCGGACTCCCCGGGGGCTTATTATAGGGGGGTTCTGATAACTGTTAGATGGGAGGCAGGCGCACCTTCCCTATACGTTATCCCTCCGGACTCCCCGGGGGCTTATTATAGGGGGGTTCTGATAACTGTTAGATGGGAGGCAGGCACACCTTCCCTATACGTTATCACTCTGGACTCCCCGGGGGCTTATTATAGGGGGGTTCTGATAACTGTTAGATGGGAGGCAGGCGCACCTTCACTATACGTTATCACTCTGGACTCCCCGGGGGCTTATTATAGGGGGGTTCTGATAACTGTTAGATGGGAGGCAGGCGCACCTTCCCTATACGTTATCTCTCCGGACTCCCCGGGGGCTTATTATAGGGGTGTTCTGATAACTGTTAGATGGGAGCAGGCGCACCTTCCCTATACGTTATCCCTCCGGACTCCCCGGGGGCTTATTATAGGGGGGTTCTGATAACTGTTAGATGGGAGGCAGGCACACTTCACTATACGTTATCCCTCCGGACTCCCCGGGGGCTTATTATAGGGGGGTTCTGATAACTGTTAGATGGGAGGCAGGCGCACCTTCCCTATACGTTATCCCTCCGGACTCCCCGGGGGCTTATTATAGGGGGGTTCTGATAACTGTTAGATGGGAGGCAGGCGCACCTTCCCTATACGTTATCCCTCCGGACTCCCC
Organism: Bufo bufo; assembly: GCF_905171765.1. Lineage (NCBI taxonomy): Eukaryota > Metazoa > Chordata > Amphibia > Anura > Bufonidae > Bufo > Bufo bufo. The sequence continues at coordinate 4,932,372 of NC_053390.1, forward strand.
GGGGGCTTATTATAGGGGTGTTCTGATAACTGTTAGATGGGAGGCAGGCGCACCTTCCCTATACGTTATCCCTCCGGACTCCCCGGGGGCTTATTATAGGGGGGTTCTGATAACTGTTAGATGGGAGGCAGGCGCACCTTCCCTATACGTTATCCCTCCGGACTCCCCGGGGGCTTATTATAGGGGGGTTCTGATAACTGTTAGATGGGAGCAGGCGCACCTTCACTATACGTTATCCCTCCGGACTCCCCGGGGGCTTATTATAGGGGGGTTCTGATAACTGTTAGATGGGAGGCAGGCGCACCTTCACTATACGTTATCCCTCCGGACTCCCCGGGGGCTTATTATAGGGGGTGTTCTGATAACTGTTAGATGGGAGGCAGGCGCACCTTCCCTATACGTTATCCCTCCGGACTCCCCGGGGGCTTATTATAGGGGGTGTTCTGATAACTGTTAGATGGGAGCAGGCGCACCTTCCCTATACGTTATCCCTCCGGACTCCCCGGGGGCTTATTATAGGGGTGTTCTGATAACTGTTAGATGGGAGGCAGGCGCACCTTCCCTATACGTTATCCCTCCGGACTCCCCGGGGGCTTATTATAGGGGGGTTCTGATAACTGTTAGATGGGAGGCAGGCGCACCTTCACTATACGTTATCCCTCCGGACTCCCCGGGGGCTTATTATAGGGGGGTTCTGATAACTGTTAGATGGGAGCAGGCGCACCTTCCCTATACGTTATCCCTCCGGACTCCCCGGGGGCTTATTATAGGGGGGTTCTGATAACTGTTAGATGGGAGGCAGGCGCACCTTCACTATACGTTATCCCTCCGGACTCCCCGGGGGCTTATTATAGGGGGTGTTCTGATAACTGTTAGATGGGAGGCAGGCGCACCTTCCCTATACGTTATCCCTCTGGACTCCCCGGGGGCTTATTATAGGGGTGTTCTGATAACTGTTAGATGGGAGGCAGGCGCACCTTCACTATACGTTATCCCTCCGGACTCCCCGGGGGCTTATTATAGGGGGGTTCTGATAACTGTTAGATGGGAGGCAGGCGCACCTTCACTATACGTTATCCCTCCGGACTCCCCGGGGGCTTATTATAGGGGTGTTCTGATAACTGTTAGATGGGAGGCAGGCGCACCTTCACTATACGTTATCCCTCCGGACTCCCCGGGGGCTTATTATAGGGGGGTTCTGATAACTGTTAGATGGGAGCAGGCGCACCTTCCCTATACGTTATCCCTCCGGACTCCCCGGGGGCTTATTATAGGGGGGTTCTGATAACTGTTAGATGGGAGGCAGGCGCACCTTCCCTATACGTTATCCCTCTGGACTCCCCGGGGGCTTATTATAGGGGGGTTCTGATAACTGTTAGATGGGAGGCAGGCGCACCTTCCCTATACGTTATCCCTCCGGACTCCCCGGGGGCTTATTATAGGGGGTGTTCTGATAACTGTTAGATGGGAGGCAGGCGCACCTTCACTATACGTTATCCCTCCGGACTCCCCGGGGGCTTATTATAGGGGGTGTTCTGATAACTGTTAGATGGGAGGCAGGCGCACCTTCCCTATACGTTATCCCTCCGGACTCCCCGGGGGCTTATTATAGGGGGGTTCTGATAACTGTTAGATGGGAGCAGGCGCAGCTTCCCTATACGTTATCCCTCCGGACTCCCCGGGGGCTTATTATAGGGGGGTTCTGATAACTGTTAGATGGGAGCAGGCGCACCTTCCCTATACGTTATCACTTGCCTATAATAACATGTCTGCCTTCCCTCCGGACTCCCCGGGGGCTTATTATAGGGGGTGTTCTGATAACTGTTAGATGGGAGCAGGCGCACCTTCACTATACGTTATCACTTGCCTATAATAACATGTCTGCCTTCCCTCCGGACTCCCCGGGGGCTTATTATAGGGGGGTTCTGATAACTGTTAGATGGGAGCAGGCGCACCTTCCCTATACGTTATCCCTCCGGACTCCCCGGGGGCTTATTATAGGGGGTGTTCTGATAACTGTTAGATGGGAGGCAGGCGCACCTTCCCTATACGTTATCCCTCCGGACTCCCCGGGGGCTTATTATAGGGGGGTTCTGATAACTGTTAGATGGGAGGCAGGCGCACCTTCCCTATACGTTATCCCTCCGGACTCCCCGGGGGCTTATTATAGGGGGTGTTCTGATAACTGTTAGATGGGAGCAGGCACACCTTCCCTATACGTTATCTCTCCGGACTCCCCGGGGGCTTATTATAGGGGGTGTTCTGATAACTGTTAGATGGGAGCAGGCACACCTTCCCTATACGTTATCTCTCCGGACTCCCCGGGGGCTTATTATAGGGGGTGTTCTGATAACTGTTAGATGGGAGCAGGCGCACCTTCCCTATACGTTATCCCTCCGGACTCCCCGGGGGCTTATTATAGGGGGGTTCTGATAACTGTTAGATGGGAGGCAGGCGCACCTTCACTATACGTTATCACTCTGGACTCCCCGGGGGCTTATTATAGGGGTGTTCTGATAACTGTTAGATGGGAGCAGGCGCACCTTCCCTATACGTTATCACTCTGGACTCCCCGGGGGCTTATTATAGGGGGGTTCTGATAACTGTTAGATGGGAGCAGGCGCACCTTCCCTATACGTTATCACTCTGGACTCCCCGGGGGCTTATTATAGGGGTGTTCTGATAACTGTTAGATGGGAGCAGGCGCACCTTCCCTATACGTTATCCCTCCGGACTCCCCGGGGGCTTATTATAGGGGGGTTCTGATAACTGTTAGATGGGAGCAGGCGCACCTTCACTATACGTTATCACTTGCCTATAATAACATGTCTGCCTTCCCTCCGGACTCCCCGGGGGCTTATTATAGGGGGTGTTCTGATAACTGTTAGATGGGAGCAGGCGCACCTTCCCTATACGTTATCCCTCCGGACTCCCTGGGGGCTTATTATAGGGGGGTTCTGATAACTGTTAGATGGGAGGCAGGCGCACCTTCACTATACGTTATCACTTGCCTATAATAACATGTCTGCCTTCCCTCCAGACTCCCCGGGGGCTTATTATAGGGGGTGTTCTGATAACTGTTAGATGGGAGCAGGCGCACCTTCCCTATACGTTATCCCTCCGGACTCCCCGGGGGCTTATTATAGGGGGGTTCTGATAACTGTTAGATGGGAGGCAGGCGCACCTTCCCTATACGTTATCTCTCCGGACTCCCCGGGGGCTTATTATAGGGGGGTTCTGATAACTGTTAGATGGGAGCAGGCGCACCTTCCCTATACGTTATCCCTCCGGACTCCCCGGGGGCTTATTATAGGGGGTGTTCTGATAACTGTTAGATGGGAGCAGGCGCACCTTCCCTATACGTTATCCCTCCGGACTCCCCGGGGGCTTATTATAGGGGGTGTTCTGATAACTGTTATTTGGGAGCAGGCACACCTTCCCTATACGTTATCTCTCCGGACTCCCCGGGGGCTTATTATAGGGGGGTTCTGATAACTGTTAGATGGGAGCAGGCGCACCTTCCCTATACATTATCACTCTGGACTCCCCGGGGGCTTATTATAGGGGGGTTCTGATAACTGTTAGATGGGAGCAGGCGCACCTTCACTATACGTTATCCCTCCGGACTCCCCGGGGGCTTATTATAGGGGTGTTCTGATAACTGTTAGATGGGAGCAGGCGCACCTTCACTATACGTTATCACTTGCCTATAATAACATGTCTGCCTTCCCTCCGGACTCCCCGGGGGCTTATTATAGGGGGGTTCTGATAACTGTTAGATGGGAGCAGGCGCACCTTCAGTAAAGCTCTCAATAGTAATGGGCTGAGCCATTCGGACTGTGGGTTATAGAAATCAGCAGGGGTCTCAGAGCTTTCTGCCCACCGGGCACCCACGCCCATGTACATCGCCCAGCTAGGCTGTTTACCCAGCCAAGCGTCACCATCTGAAGATCATGTGTGCTGTTGCAAAAGCCTCCATCTCCATATCATCAAAGGAGGCCATGGCGTGCATGGGGAAGGGTATAGGCAAGGGAAATTGCAGATCCGATGTCGGCCAAAAATACATTGATGTGTATGAGCCCTACGCCTACAAGGTGCTCCATACAGCACCTCCGTTCTAGCTGGTGACTACTGAAATGACTAGAATGGAGTTGCTGCAGGGAAGTTCGTGAATTCTATGCAGGTGCCAGTTGCTACAAGTAGGTCCTCCATACAGCAAATCCATTCTAGCTGGTACAGTAGTGAAATGACTAGAACGAAGTTGGTGTGGGGAGGTTTATAATTTCTGGCCATGTGGTAATTGCTACAGGGAGGTCCATCATTTCTGGGCACATGGTAGTTGTTATAGGGAGGTCTTCCTTACAGCACCTCCGTTCTAGCTGGTGACTACTGAACTGACTAGAATGGAGTTGCTGTAGGGAGGTTCTATATTGAGGTGCCATAACAAGTCCCTTCCATACAATTCCTTTGTTAACCATCCACTGAGCAGTTGGGCCACAACTTACTGTAACGGCCACGTCCACACACACAGACAGGGGGGAGGATAGTGACCACTGCGCTCCACCCTCACCCCTGGCCCTGCCTACTTACCTCACGAGTCCTGATGACAGGGGACAACTGGACGGCAGTCCCTAACTTAGGATATGTGCAGGGAAGACAGACAAGACAAAATAACAGATAGTGAACGGACCGGGTCAGAACCAAGAGAGCTACGCAGTACAAAGTGTTAAGCAAAGAATGGTCAGGAGAAGCCGGGGTCATAAATACCAGGAGAGTAGCGAAGTACAAGAGGAGTCCTAAGAGAGTAGTCAGGTGGGAGCCGAGGTCACAATACCAGGAGAGTAGCGAAGTACAAGAGGAGTCCTAAGAGAGTAGTCAGGTGGGAGCCGAGGTCACAATACCAGGAGAGCAGAGAAGTACAAGAGGAGTCCTAAGAGAGTAGTCAGGTGGGAGCCGAGGTCACAATACCAGGAGAGCAGAGAAGTACAAGAGGAGTCCTAAGAGAGTAGTCAGGTGGGAGCCGAGGTCACAATACCAGGAGAGTAGCGAAGTACAAGAGGAGTCCTAAGAGAGTAGTCAGGTGGGAGCCGAGGTCACAATACCAGGAGAGTAGCGAAGTACAAGAGGAGTCCTAAGAGAGTAGTCAGGTGGGAGCCGAGGTCACAATACCAGGAGAGCAGAGAAGTACAAGAGGAGTCCTAAGAGAGTAGTCAGGTGGGAGCCGAGGTCACAATACCAGGAGGGATGCGCAGTACAGGAGGAGCAGGCAGAGGATCGTCAGGGAACGGAATCAGGTGAGTATTCAGTAGTCCAACAAATAGCCAGGAACCTAGAATTAACAGCAGGCTGCCTGTATTTATAGTGGGGAGTGAGGGTCATGTGACGTGGCCAGCGTCACATGACAGACAGACAAGTCGAGCACCGAGTGATCAGCTCGGCGCTCAAGGCAGACCTAGGAGCAGGGAGCCTCCCAGCTAGTAAAGCCGCCCTGGGAACGAGGCCAAACACAGATCCTCGCTCCCGAAGCTAAGCAGCAGGTCTGCGGCTGATGGGAGACCGAGTGCCTTCAGCGCCCCGTGACACTTACCAGGCAGTTATAATCTATTACTTTGTCTTATTTTTAGAAGAGGAGTTTTGTGGGGTGTCCATTGCTTTGCCCATAGCCAGATAATTGCAGTGTAATGTTTTTTGACTTCTATGAATGGCATCTTCGCTCCCGCAGTCTGGTAGGAATTAAACTCTGTCACATACGAGATATCAGTGGGGTAATGCCCCGGGTCTGATGTGTTACCAACAGTAAATATTATTGTCACCCCATTTAATAAATGTTTTCCATATTCATCGGGTTCCCCTCAGCCACATTATAACGTGCCACAATAGTGGTTTTGAAAGAGTTTGTTTGCGTTATCCACAGCACAGGGGATAAATGACTAATCGGTGGAGGTTTGAGTGCTGGGACTCCACTAATCATGAGAAAGGGGACCCCGTTATCCCAATCCACTAGGGATAACTAGCTAATTGGTGGAAGTCTGACTGCTGGGACCACCACTGATTCTAAGAACGGAGGTCCCCTTCTCCCGATCCGATGGGGCAGCAGGTCAACCATTTGCCCTGCCGCTCCGTTCATTCTTCATGGAACCGCCTGAAATTGCCAAGTGTTAAACTCAACTATCTCCGGCTGTCTCATAGAAAATGAATGGATTCATGCCTGACCTGCTGCTCCATCACTCATCTGTCACAAGTGCATGGAAACAGTGTCGTGCCCGGGGAAGCCGGGGGTGGGGGGTCCGCCCAAGGTGCCGGCTCTCACGGGGGTGCCAGCAGGCCCAGAAGCAATGAGCGCTTCCATCAATACAGATGGAAGCGCTCATTGCTAAAGCGTTGACACCCCACATACTGCAGCGGGGCAGGGAGTGGAGCATATAGTTCTCTGCCCTGGCACCGATCACCACCGTAAGCTTCAGGCCTAACTAGGCCTGAAACCTATGCGGTAGTGAAATCCTGGCGCAGGTGCGCGTGATGACGTCATCGCGCTTGCCTGTGCTGGGACTCAGCAGTACAGTGCCAGGACTCTGCGAGCAAGCACAGGTAAGTATTTAGCTTTTAGATGTTTTTTTTAAATATATTTTTAAATTTTTTATTTTATGTGCCAACTTTGGGGGACATGAGGGGTCGGGGTGCACACAGGACAGAGGACGGGGGGGGGAAATATGGTGGGACACTGTGTGGGGGCAAATTTTTATATTTTATGTGCCAACTTTGGGGGACATGAGGGGGTGCACACAGGAGGACATGGGGAGGGGGATATGGTGGGATACTGTGTGGCACAGTGGGGGCAAATTATTATGGGAGGGATTACTATGTGGGGGGAACATTCTTATATGGGCAATGTGGGGGGACACTACTGTGTGGGGGAAGCGTGGGGGACACTACTGTGTGGGGGAAGCGTGGGGGGCACTACTGTGTAGGGGGCAGTGTGAGGGACACTACTGTGTGGGGGCAGTGTGGGGGACACTACTGTGTGGGGGACACTACTGTATGGGGGCAGTGTGGGGGGCACTACTGTGTGGGGGCAGCGTGGGGGAAACTACAATGTGGGGGCAGTGTGGGGGACACTACTATGTGGGGGCAGTGTGGGAGAAAATACTGTGTGGGGGCAGTGTGGGGGGCACTACTGTGTGGGGGCAGCGTGGAGGGCACTACTGTGTGGGGGCAGCGTGGAGGGCAGCGTGGGGGAAACTACTGTGTGGGGGCAGTGTGGGGGACACTACTGTGTGAGGGAAGCGTGGGGGGCACTACTGTGTGGGGGAAGCGTGGGGGACACTACTGTGTGGAGGAAGTGTGGGGGACACTACTGTGTGGGGGAAGCGTGGGGGGAACTACTGTGTGGGGCAGCGTGGGGGACACTACTGTGTGGGGGAAGTGTGGGGGACACTACTGTGTGGGGGCAGTGTGAGGGACACTACTGTGTGGGGGACACTACTGTATGGGGGCAGTGTGGGGGGCACTACTGTGTGGGGGCAGCGTGGGGGACACTACTGTGTGGGGGAAGTGTGGGGGACACTACTGTGTGGGGGACACTACTGTGTGGAGGAAGTGTGGGGGACACTACTGTGTGGGGGGCAGTGTGGGGGACACTACTGTTTGGGGGGCAGTGTGGGGGGCACTACTGTGTGGGGGCAGTGTAGGGGGCACTACTGTGTGGGGGAAGCGTGGAGGACACTACTGTGTGGGGGAAGCGTGGGGGACACTACTGTATGGGGGCAGTGTGGGGGGCATTAATGTGTGAGAGCAGCGTGGGGGAAACTTATGTGTGGGGGGCAGTGTGGGGGACACTACTGTGTGGGGGAAGCGTGGGGGGTACTACTGTGTGGGGGCAGTGTGGGGGAAACTACTGTGTGGGGGAAGCGTGGGGGGAACTACTGTGTGGGGAAGCGTGGGGGACACTACTGTGTGGGGAAAGTGTGGGGGACACTACTGTGTGGGGGACACTACTGTGTGGAGGAAGTGTGGGGGACACTACTGTGTGGGGGGCAGTGTGGGGGACACTACTGTTTGGGGGCAGTGTGGGGGGCACTACTGTGTGGGGGAAGCGTGGGGGACACTACTGTGTGGGGGAAGCGTGGGGGACAATACTGTGTGGGGGACACTACTGTATGGGGGCAGTGTGGGGGGCATTACTGTGTGGGGGCAGCGTGGAGGGCAGCGTGGGGGAAACTTATGTGTGGGGGCAGTGTGGGGGACACTACTGTGTGGGGGAAGCATGGGGGGCACTACTGTGTGGAGGGCATTGTGGGGGAAACTACTGTGTGGGGGACACTACTGTATGGGGGCAGTGTGGGAGACACTACTGTATGGGGGCAGCGTGGGGGGCACTACTGTGTGGGGGCAGCGTGGGGGACACTACTTTGTGGGGGAAGCGTGGGGGACACTACTGTGTGGGGGACACTACTGTATGGGGGCAGTGTGGGGGGCATTACTGTGTGGGGGCAGCGTGGGGGAAACTTATGTGTGGGGGCAGTGTGGGGGACACTACTGTGTGGGGGAAGCATGGGGGGCACTACTGTGTGGGGGGCAGTGTGGGGGAAACTACTGTGTGGGGGAAGCGTGGGGGACACTACTGTGTGGGGGCAGTGTGAGGGACACTACTCTGTGGGGGAAGTGTGGGGGACACTACTGTGTGGGGGACACTACTGTGTGGAGGAAGTGTGGGGGACACTACTGTGTGGGGGGCAGTGTGGGGGACACTACTGTGTGGGGGCAGTGTGGGGGCAGTGTAGGGGGCACTACTGCGTGGGGGAAGCGTGGAGAACAATACTGTGTGGGGGAAGCGTGGGGGACACTACAGTATGGGGGCAGTGTGGGGGGCATTAATGTGTGAGGGCAGCGTGGGGGAAACTTATGTGTGGGGGACAGTGTGGGGGACACTACTGTGTGGGGGAAGCGTGGGGGGTACTACTGTGTGGGGGCAGTGTGGGGGAAACTACTGTGTGGGGGAAGCGTGGGGGGCACTACTGTGTGGGGGGCAGTGTGGGGGACTACTGTGTGGGGGAAGCGTGGGGGGCACTACTGTGTGAGGGACACTACTGTGTGAGGGACACTACTGTGTGGGGGACACTACTGTGTGGGGGCAGCATGGAGGGCAGCGTGGGGGAAACTACTGTGTGGGGGAAGCGTGGGGGACACTACTGTGTGGGGGTAGTGTGAGGGACACTACTGTGTGAGGGACACTACTGTGTGAGGGACACTACTGTGTGGGGGACACTACTGTGTGAGGGACACTACTGTGTGGGGGACACTACTGTATGGGGCAGTGTGGGGGGCACTACTGTGTGGGGGAAGCGTGGGGGACACTACTGTGTGAGGGACACTACTGTGTGAGGGACACTACTGTGTGGGGGACACTACTGTGTGAGGGACACTACTGTGTGGGGGACACTACTGTATGGGGCAGTGTGGGGGGCACTACTGTGTGGGTGAAGCGTGGGGGACACTACTGTGTGGGGGCAGTGTGAGGGACACTACTGTGTGAGGGACACTACTGTGTGGGGGACACTACTGTATGGGGCAGTGTGGGGGGCACTACTGTGTGGGTGAAGCGTGGGGGACACTACTGTGTGGGGGCAGTGTGAGGGACACTACTGTGTGAGGGACACTACTGTGTGGGGGACACTACTGTATGGTGCAGTGTGGGGGGCACTACTGTGTGGGGGCAGCATGGAGGGCAGCGTGCGGGAAACTACTGTGTGGGGGCAGTGTGGAGAACACTACTGTGTAGGGGGAAGCGTGGGGGACACTACTGTGTGGGGGCAGTGTGAGGGACACTACTGTGTGGGGGACACTACTGTATGGTGCAGTGTGGGGGGCACTACTGTGTGGGGGCAGCATGGAGGGCAGCGTGGGGGAAACTGCTGTGTGGGGGCAGTGTGGAGAACACTACTGTGTGGGGGGAAGTGTGGGGGGAATTACTGTGAGGGGGCAGCATGGGGGCCTTGCTATTGGGGAGGCACTGTAGGGGCCATTCTATTATTTCTAGGGACACTATACAGGGATCATTACCTGGAGCACAATATAGGGTGTTATTATTATTACTGGGGGTCTCTAGGGGACATTATAGCTGTGTGGACACTATAGGGACATTTGGGGTAATTTATCAGACTGGTGTACAGTAGAACTGGCTTAGTCGCCCATAGCAGCCAATCAGATTCCACCTTTCATATTTGACAGCTCTTTTGGAAATCCAGTTCTACTTTACACCAGTTTGATAAATGACCCCAATTATGTTTATTAGGGTCACTATTTTTTCAGCAGTATAATACCTGGGGCATTGGGGGGCACAACGGGCACAGTATTGGGGGTGGCAGCAGGATGACACTGTGGGGACACCAGAATGGGGAGTTTGATGGAAAAATTAAGAAATCTAACGTGTCTGTGTTACAAACTGTAGAGACGAGATGCGGCTGAAAGAATTTCTCATGGCGGTCTAACGGAGGAGAAGAGGAAAGAGAAGGTCTACATGACAGGAGATGTCCCTGGATGTAAGAGGTATGTGGTCAAGTATGGGGGGGGGGAAGGGATATGCCAAAGAAATGACCTGCCCCGGGCATATTCCGCAACATATGCCGGTGACCTACACATTTCAAACTACAGGGGGTCCTTAGTGACAGAATGGAAGTACATAATCAACTAAATATATTTAAAGGGGTTGTCTGGTTTCAAGAGGAAGCCAGTTAACTCAGAAGATTGACCTCTGATAAAGACTAGTGGGGTCATTTGTCAAACGGGTGTAAAGTAGAACTGGCTTACGTGCACACAGCAACCAATCAGATTCCACCTTTTATTTTCAAAAGGAGCTGTCAAAAATGAAAGGTGGAATCTGACTGGTTGCTTTGGACAACTAAGTCAGTTCTACTTTACACCCGTTTGATAAATGACCCCATCAAACATTACTAAGGCTACTTTCACACTGGCGTTCGGTGCGGATCCGTCTTGTATCTGCACAGACGGATCCGCACCAATAATGCAAACGCTTGTATCTGTTCATAACGGATCCGTCTTGACTTACATTGAAAGTCAATGGGGGACGGATCAGTTTTCAATTCCACCAGATTGTGTCAGTGAAAACGGATCCGTCCCCATTGACTTACATTGTAAGTCAGGACGGATCGGTCTCGCTCCGCATCATCAGGCGGACATCATAACGCTACAAGCTGCTTTTTAGTGTCCGCCTCAAAAGCGCAACGGAGACCAAACGCAGCCAAATTGATGCATTCTGAACGGATCCTTATTCACTCAGAATGCATTGGGGCCGAACTGATCCGTTTTGGACCGCTTGTGAGAGCCCTGAAACGGATCTCACAAGCAGACCCAGAAACGGCAGTGTGAAAGTAGCCTTACCTGCCAGATCCCTCTCCAGTTTATTAATTATAGTTAATGGGGTTGGCGGGTATTCCGATAGCATCTGGCAGGAAAGAATCAAGAGAACTCCGGCAGGCAGGAAAAGAAACACAAAACATCTAAGAATTGTTGATCTTGATGGCCTCCTCCTCACACCATGAAATGCATCTCTTGATCTTTCGGTGGTGTCAATGGCCGAAGCTCAGCTGCCGACATTCCATCGAGAACACAAGAAAAGAACCAGTATCCAAGAAACATGCATGCTTTTAAAAACGCTTTATTATTCCCTGGTTTCATGAAAAAACTACATAAATAGTGTTGGCCCGGAGCGGGGCCCATTGGGAGGTTCAGCGGCAGGGTGGCGGGAAGTGAACGCTTCCATTGTAGAAGCGCTCATATCCATATTCATCTGTATCACTGTCCTCAGGACATTGCATCGCTGAAAGCGGCATGGAAGTAAGTACTACTGGAAGGAAGTACTAGTGTTTACTCTTCTCATTATTTTTAGAATAGTATGGCGAAGAAGGGGGGAGGGGGGATGAATACTGGCACATAATATGGTGGGGCACTATGGAGAAGTGGGGGGCACTATGGGGGCATCTACTGGAGGCCCTATATACTGGCACATATTATGGGGGGGCACTATGGAGAAGTAAGGGAGGGGGGAAGCACTGTGGGGGCATCTACTGGGGGGAGGGGGCATTACATACTCGCACACATTATGGGGGTACCAAGGAGAAATGGGGGGGTTACTGGCACGCATTATGGGGGGCACTATAGAGAGGGGAGGCATTTTGGGGGCGCCTACCCGGAGGCATTATACAGGGGCATTTAATACTGGCACACATTCTGGGGCCACTATGGGGAAGGGGGGAGAGGAGCATTATAGGGGCATCTAGGTATGGCACTCTATACGGGCGTTTTATACTGGCATATTATGGTGTGCAATATGGTGAATGGGGAGGAACACTATGGGGGCATCTCTTAGGGGCACTATATAGGAGTATTTTATACTGGCACAAATCATAGTGGAGCTATGGGCACATGAGCTCAACTGGGGGCACTAAGTGTGTTTTTTTATTTTATTTTTTATATAGTGGCACACAGTAGAGGTCATTGGCACACATGAGGGCACTCTGGGGACATTGGCTCTACTGGGGGCAATAAAAGGAGGTGTTTTTTTTTTTTTTACTGTCACACAACAGGATATTTTGTTGTACTTGGTGAAAAGAAACAGAAAAAAGTCTGGTACCGTGTTAGCCAATAGAAAACTAGTTCAGTGCTCTCATTAAGAGAAACTAAATTAGAGTATTGCAGGACTGGGATCGACCTGAGAATAAGAAAGCGCTGATGCTGTTTTTGGGGTTTACTAATTACTAAAGAAAATGAATCCTGAATTATTCTACTGTTGTCAAGTCAAGCCTTTGACCGATATGACCAAGAAAGGTGTGGATTTCTCAGTCTGGTCTGAAGAGGCATTACATGCTTTTTCTGCAGTAAAGATATGTTTTGCTTCTGCTCCCATTCTGGTGAAACCCGATGTGTCTCAGCCTTTCATTGTGGAGGTTGACGCGTCAGAAGTGGGAGTCGGAGCAGTTTTGTCACAGGGTCCTTCTCCTGGCAAATGGCGCCCTTGTTTTCAAAAAAACTCTCCTCTGCCGAAAGAAATTATGATGTTGGTAATAGAGAGTTGCTGGCCATTAAAGGGTTAACAAAGTTTGTAAAATCAGTTTTGAATACCTTGAGGGGTGTAGTTTCCAAAATGGGGTCATTTTCTGGAGTTTATACTCTAGGGGTGCATCGGGGGGGCTTCAAATGGGACATGGTGTCAAAAAACCAGTCCAGCAAAAACTGCCTTCCAAAAACCATATGGCATTCCTTTCCTTCTGCGCCCTGCCGTGTGGCCATACAGCAGTTTACGACCACATATGGGGCATTTCTATAAACTAAAGAATCAGGGCAATAAATATTGAGTTTTGTTTGGCTGTTAACCCTTGCTTTGTTATGGGAAAAAATGAATTAAAATGGAAAATTTGCCAAAAAAATAGCTGTTTTTGCACTGTTTTTCTTTTTTATTATTTACAACGTTCATCTGACAGGTTAGATCATGTGCTATTTTTATAGAGCAGGTTCTTACGGACGTGACGATACCTAATATGTATACTTTTTTTATTTATTTAGGTTTTACACAATAATATCGATTTTGACACAAAAAAAAACATGTTTTAGTGTCTCCATAGTCTGAGAGCCATAGTTTTTTCAGTTTTTTGGCGATTGTCTCAGGTTGGGTATCATTTTTGCGGGATGAGATGACGGTTAGATTGGTACTATTTTGGGGTGCACATGACTTTTTGATCGCTTGCTATTACACTTTTTGTGATGTAAGGTAACAAAAAAATAGCTTTTTTGACACCGTTTTTATTTAATTTTTTTTACAGTGTTCACCTGAGGGGTTAGGTCATGTGGTATTTTTATAGATCAGGTTCTTACGGACATGGCAATATCTAATATGTCTACCTTTTTATAATTTATCAGGGTTTTACACAATAATATTTTTGAAACAAAAAAAAATCATGTTTTAGTATCTCCATAGTCTGAGACCCATAGTTTTTTTATTTTTTGGGCCATTGTCTCATGTAAGGGCTCATTTTTTGCGGGATGAGGTGACGGTTTGATTGGTACTTTTTTGGCGTACATGCAACTTTTTTGATCACTTTTATTACCTTTTTTGGGAAGTAAGGTGGGCAAAATTTCAATTTCCTCATAGTTTTTATTTTTTTATTTTTATGGCGTTCACCGTGCGGGGAAAGTAACATGACCATTTTATAGATCAGGTCGTTACGGACGCGGCGATACCTAATATGTGTAGTGTATTTTTATTTATTTTTTTTATTCAGTGATAAATGTGTTTTTTTGAAACTTTACTTTTTCACTTTTTTTAACTTTTTTTTTGACCCAGACCCACTTGGTTCTTGAAGATCCAGTGGGTCTGATGTCTGTATAATACAGTACAGAACAATATATATTGTTCTGTACTGTATTTTACACTTGTCTGAACAGATCTATGCCTTTTAGCACAGATCTGTTCAGCACCATGGACAGCAGGATTCCTGAGAGGCGTCCTGTTGCCATGGGAACCTTCCCCGTCTGCTCAGAACTGGTCAGAACTGCGCAGACGGGGAAGGGTAAGCACAGGGCTGAGGGGGGCTCTCTGGGGGCTCTCTCCCTCTCCCATCGGGGGGCTGCAAAGGCACAGCAGCCCCCCGATGGGAGAGGGAGCTCCCTGCGCTGTTAACCTTTTCCATACAGCGGTCCGTACGGACCGCTGTATGGAAAGGGTTAAACGGCTGACATCGCATCGCAGATGTCAGCTGTTTATACCAGGGTGCCAGCAATGTGCTGGCACCCTGGTATACCCACTGTACACCAACGATCATTAAAGGGGAGGCGGGCGGGGGATCGCGATCCCGCACCTTACCGCACCTCCGCACCGCCTGCGACACCCCCCCTGCACCACCCGCCCACATAACATCATTCATTGATGGTGAAACATCTTTATTTTGGGCATACTAAAGTTTCTGATCCCTGCGGTCAGGGACCTCGGGGATCAGAAACCGCAGAAAGCGCTACAAACCGCAGGTCTGAATTGACCTGCGGTTTGCAGCGATCGCCAACATGGGGGGGTCACAGGACCCCCCTCGGCATTGACCCAAGGTGCCCGGCTGTGTGTGACAGCCGGGATCTCAGCGCTGTCACATGGTGACAGTTTATGCCATGACGTGTATACTCATCATGGCGCGCTAAGTAGCAGTGCGCCATGACGAGTATACTCATCATAGGTCGGGAATATTTTCACACTATCTCCTTCTCTGATCGCTTCCCTGACAGGAATTGGGGCGATCAGAGAAGGAGAAGCACATAGTCCCTCCCTAACCCCCCCTTACCTGCCCCGATGCGCTGCGATTGGTCCCTCTGCAGTAATGGACCAATCACAGCGATCGTGGGCGGGTCAGAGCTCCAATACAGCTCCTGCCGGCTTCTCTGGTTGCCTAGCAACCCCAGCATGCCGGCTTCACTGAAGCTTCAGCGCTTCGCTCCCTGCGCTGACAGTGAAAGCCGATCACATACATGCACGTGGGGATGCGGTGAGGCACCACATTCCCCCACGTACATGTACGTGATGTTGCGTGAAGGGGTTAAATTGGCCTTCGAAGAATGGTGTCATTGGTTAGAAGGAGTGATTCATCCCATTACGGTAATTACTGAATTACTGATCATAAGAATCTGGCTTACCTGCAATCGGCGAAACGTCTGAACCCAAGGCAGGCCAGATGGTCATTGTTTTTTACCAGATTTAATTTTGTGGTCACTTATCGCCCTGGGGTCAAAAACTTCAAGGCTGAAGCTTTGTCGCGTAGCTTTCCGGGGCGGGGGGAGATTCGGAGGATCCTGCTCCAATTTTGTTTGATGGTGTGGTTGTATCCGCCCTTTATACTGAACTTGAGGCGGAGGTGTTGGAAGCTCAAGGAGAGGCACCTGATTCCTGTCCTCCAGGGAGGTTGTTTGTTCCTCCTGAACTTCGGCACAAGGTGTTGAAGGAACATCATGATACTGTCCTTTCGGGACATCCTGGGAGCAGATCCACTGTGGATCCCGGAGATTCTGGTGGCCAGGTTTATGTAAAGGTGTGGAGGGCTATGTGGCAGCCTGTGAGACCTGTGCACTTGCCAAGGTGACTCATACTCGGCCTTCAGGATCTCTTCTTCCTTTGTCCATCCCATCCCATCCCATCCCTAGACGCATTGGTCCATGGACTTTATCACTGATTTGCCTAGTTCCTCTGGGAAGACAGTGATTTTGGTGGTTTTGGACTGCTTCAGTACGATGGCGTACTTTATACCATTATCAGGTTTGCCCAATGCCAAAACTCTCGCTCAAGTGTTTGTTGATAACATTGTGAAATTACACAGCATTCCCTCTGATGTGGTGTCTGATAGGGGGGCACAATTTGTTTCCAGGTTCTGGAGGGCGTTCTGTACTCGTCTGGGAGTTCAGTTGTCCTTCTCTCTGGCTTTCAACCCTCAGTCGAACGGACAAACTGAGCGCACTAACCAGAATCTGGAAACTTATTTAAGGTGTTTTGTCTCTGAGAATCAGGAAGAGTGGTCTTCATTTTTGTCTTTGGCTGAGTTTGCCTTGAATAACCGTAGACAGGAGTCCAATGATAAGTCACCATTTTTTGTGCATATGGGTTTCACCCTCAGTTTGGTAACTTTTCTGGGACCGAGTCCTCTGGTATACCTAAAGAGGAAAGATTCTCTTCTTCATTGTCATCTATCTGGTGGAAGATTCAAATCAATTTGGAAAAAATGGGCGAAAGATACAAACGTATTCCTGACAAGAAACATATGACTGGTCCAGGCCTGTGTGTGGGTAATTTGGTGAGGGTTTTCCACTAAGAACATTAAGTTGAAGGTACTATCTTGGAAGTTGGGCCCAAGATTTATTGGTCCTTACAAGATCTCTGCCATTATTAATCCGGTTGCGTTTCGTCTCGAACTTCCGCAGGCTTGGAAGATCCATAATCTGTTTCACAGGTCTTTGTAGAAAAACTATGTGGAACCTGCTGAAATATCTACCTTGCCACCTCCTCCTGTCATGGTAGATGGTAATCTTGAGTTTCAGATCTCCAGAATAATTAACTCGTGTATTTTTCATGGTTCCCTTCAGTACCTCGTACACTGGAAGGGTTACGGTCTAGAAGAAAGAATGTGGGTTCCGGCAACTGATGTCAGTGCTAGTCGCCTTTTGAAGGCCTTTCACAGGGTACATTGTGATAAGGTCGGTCCTGGGTGCCCGGAGGTCACCCGTAGAAGGGGGGGGGGTACTGTGACTGCCTCCCCTGTGAGATATCTGAGAAGATCGGATAGACTTGCGGCACGTGAGTCTATCTGACAGGTCTTTCTGTGTTTCCTTTCTGTTTGTTGTTGCTGGCAGGATCTCACCTCTCCACAGGTTCTGCTCATTATCTGTGAAGAGGCTCTATTTAAGTCCGCCTCTTACTGCTGACTTTGCGGTTGATATTTTCCTTCTGGACTTCTATGCTGGTTGTTTGTGGATCATCTGCTTCTTTCTCGTCTCAAGCTAAGTTCTCCTGTTTCTCCTTGGTGTGTGTGTTGTTTCTAGGTTTTAGAGAGACGCTGGTCCCTTCACGGTGGAAGGTACTGGCTGTCTCATTCCCCGCTCCCAAAGTTATTTATTTTATTTTTTTCAATTTTACCCCAAAAATGATATATTTTTTTTTTTTTACAAGACATGGTAAATTTAATTGTGGCATTAAAAAAACGCATCTTGTCCCACAAAAAATAAGCCCTCATATGGCTATATGAACGGAACAATAAAAAAGTTATGGCTATTGGAATATGGGGAGGAAAAAATGAAAATGAAAATGAAAAAATGAAAACAGGCCCGGTTTATTTTTGATGATTTTTCACCAAGCAATGTTTGATATTGGTGTGTGTTGATGGGCAGACTTTGGGTTGTTCTGTTGCTGCTCCCTGCTGTGACCACCAGGTGGTGTAGTAGTACACTTTCCTCCTGAGACTGTGCGCATGTCCTTCTAGCGGCTCATCTTTCTCTTCCAGCTACTTGTCTCTCTTTCTTCCAGGGGCTCCTCTCTCTCTTCCGGCAGCTCGTCTCTCTCTCTTCCGGTGTCTCATCTCTCTCTTCCAGTGGCTCGTCTCTGTCTTCCAGCGGCTCGTCTCTGTCTTCCAGTGGCTCGTCTCTGTCTTCCAGCTGATCATCTCTGTCTTCCAGCTGATCATCTCTCTCTTCCAGCAGCTCGTCTCTGTCTTCCGGTGGCTCGTCTCTGTCTTCCAGCGGCTCGTCTCTGTCTTCCGGTGGCTCGTCTCTGTCTTCCGGCGACTCGTCACTGTCTTCCGGCGAATCCTCTCTCTCTCTCTTCTGGCGGCTCATCTCTCTCTCTTCCAGCTGCTCGTCTCTCTCTTCCAGCTGCTCATCTCTCTCTCTTCCAGCTGCTCGTCTCTCTCTTCCAGCTGCTCGTCTCTCTCTTTTCCGGCGGCTCGTCTCTCTCTCTTCCGGCGGCTCGTCCGATTGGGTCATGTGACTTGTTTCTGGACACGGCGGCCTCTACCTGCTCCCATGTGACATATGATGGAAACAGATTGTTGTGATGGGATCCGGGGGGTTGTGTCTAAACTCCATGCACCGTAGGGACCTTGTTATGTCATTCAAAGCCTCAATTTCAGTGGTGACCCTGCGCCTCGCCCTAAACACCGTGATCACGGTATTATTATTTTATATTAGTAATGATTTTTACCACAGCACCTGGGATGTAGATATTACACTTATCTCCTGCCAGGGTTGCTGTGATGTTGTGATAGATCACTGTGACCTTTAGCCTCTTTCTCCTGATGCATGATGGGGGAGGAGGAGCTGTACCAGGAAGTCAGACGGTGTGTAAGGGGAACTGGAAGCAGACACATGAGGCTGAGAAGGGATTACATCTGATAAGGACAGAAGCTGTTTGGAATAAGACTCCTCCATGTAAGAATGCCATAATGTTCTGAGTAATAAACCTTGCTCTGGTTAAGTAGTACATCGTGTGTGTAACTTGCTGAGCAGATACTGGCAGCATTGCCAGCAGTACCTGAGAGACACAGAGTGTCCAGGGGACATAACAGTGGCGACGAGGATTGTGGATTTTAGCACACATGGCCTTCATAGGGTTTATTCAACCATTTGATCCTGCAGCTGAGTCATGGATCTCCTGGGCGGAGAGGCTGGAACAGTATATGGAAGCAAATAATGTGACTGTTGAAAAGAAAGTTGCAGTTTTTCTCACTGCATTGGGTCAAGCTGCATATGGAACCCTCAGAGACCTTGTTTCTCCAGACAAGCCAGCCTCTAAGTCCCTGCCTGAGTTAATTCAGACGCTACATACACACTACAACCCGAAGCCGTTAGAAATCGCAGAGCGGTTTAAATTCTACAGTAGAAGGCAGCAGGCCGGGGAGGATATAAAGACATATATCATTGCTTTACGTAAACTAGCTGCCACTTGTCAGTTTGGAGACTACCTACAGACGGCTCTCCGTGACATGTTCGTCATGGGACTCTGCGACCCAGCCATACAGAAACGTTTACTCACAGAACCCGACTTGACTCTGACGAAAGCCACTGACCTTGCTACGGTCATGGAGTTGGCAACACGGGACGCCACCCTACTGAAGGCACCACTTACAACTCCTGCAAGCCAGGGTGAGGAAATATTCCACACTGCTATCACTCAACGCTCGAGACGCCCGTCCCCTGCCACTCAGCTTAAACCTCGCCACCCTAATTCTTCTGTCTCTGGGACCCCGACTTGCTACCGTTGTGGTAACACTACTCACAGTGCGCCTGCTTGCAAGTTCAAGGATGTCGTTTGTTTTCGCTGTGGAAAGACTGGTCATATTGGGCGCGTTTGCCGCAGCTCTCGCTCCCCGAACGCTACCACAAAAGATAGACGTAAACAGACATTCCGTGTGGATATGGACAATAACGGTTTTAGCTCTGATGAGGAGACATGTGTCCAGCATGTTGGACTGTTTCGAGTAACTGGGAGTACTCCTGCGATTAAAGTGGATGTCACACTCAATGGCTGTCCTGTCTCCATGGATGTTGATACAGGGGCAGCTGTGTCTGTCATTTCATGGACTGATTTAAAAGCATCGGGTCTGTCCCTGCCGCTAAAACATACAAAGCTCACACTACAAACCTACAGCAAGGAACTACTACAGCCCTTGGGTTATGTAAAACCCCTTGTTACATTAGGCAACCGCAGTCAAAGTCTACGCCTTTATGTTGTAAGGAATGGAGGTCCTCCGCTGTATGGAAGGGACTGGATCAAAGCCCTGGGCATGCCTCCTTTTACCATTGCCCAATGTACATTGCTTTCTAAGGTAGACCATTGGGTGGAATCCCTGAAGTCACGTTTTAAAGAGGTTTTTGAGGACTCTTTGGGCACCGTAAAAGGAAAGCTGGCCCACCTCCTCTTGAAGCCTGGTGCTACACCTCGTTTTTGTAAGGCAAGATCAGTACCTTTTGCCTTGCGAAAAAAAGTGGAAGCAGAGCTGGACCACCTATTGGCTGAAAAGATCATAACGAAAGTGGATAGAAGTGAATGGGCATCACCAATTGTGCCTGTCAAGAAAAAGAATGGAGACATTAGGATTTGTGGTGATTTCAGGGTAGCTCTGAACAACCAACTTCTTGTGGATCAATACCCATTGCCTCGACTTGAAGATTTATTTGGCTCACTGGCTGGGGGGCAAAAGTTTACAAAAATAGACTTAAAGCAAGCTTACCTGCAACTGCAAGTACACCCAGATTCACGCCATCTGTTGACCATTAACACTCATAAAGGATTATTCCAGTATAACCGCATGGTTTTTGGCATAGCCCCAGCTCCAGCCATCTGGCAGCGGATCATGGATGAGGTACTGGCAGGAATACCTTTCACCCAATGTCTACTGGATGACATGCTCATCACTGGTCCCACTGATGAAGAACACAGAAAGAATGTTGAAGCTGTGCTAGAGAGACTCCAAAAGTATGGTTTACGTGTCAATCTTTCAAAATACGAATTTCTCAAGTCTCAGCTGGAGTTTTGTGCCCACACGGTGGACCGACATGGGTTACACACTACTGAAGAAAAGGTTAAAGCCCTTACCCATGCCCCTACCCCCCGGAATGTCACCCAGCTCAGGTCTTACCTTGGCCTCCTAAATTACTACCACCGTTTCTTGCCGAACCTAGCACACCAGCTCTACCCATTACATCGCTTACTGGATGCAAGAGCTAAATGGATATGGACAGACAAATGTGAAGAAGCTTTTCGGCTTTCTAAAGAACTCATTCTATCTTCTCGAGTTCTGGTCCACTATGATTTAAAGAAACCCGTCATCCTGGCTTGTGATGCCTCGCCTTATGGACTGGGTGCCGTGCTTTCCCATGTCATGCCGGATGGCACGGAGCGCCCCATTTCTTTTGCCTCCAGGTCTTTAACCTCAGCGGAACAAAACTACTCCCAGATTGACAAGGAAGCTTTGGCCATTGTATGGGCCACAAAAAAATTTCACGCGTACATCTATGGTCGGGAGTTCACACTTATCACTGACGACAAACCTCTGTTGTCAATACTGAACCCTCAGAAAGGAATTTCTACAACAACTGCATCTCGCTTACAAAGGTACGCTTTATTTTTAGGAGCTTATGCTTATTCTATCAGATACCGCTCCCATGATACCCATGGCAATGCAGATGCTTTTTCCAGATTGCCACTAAGAGATGACCACCCACTAAGAGAGGTACGTGTAGTGGAAGTACACAGGCCACAATCTTGCATGTCCACCTCCCTGATTGCCAGACATACAGCCACAGATCCTTTCCTGTCTCAGATATTCTCTTATGTTCAGACTGGATGGCCAGAGAGAGTTTCAGGTGAATTTCGTCCGTACTTTGCCAGAAAATGTGAGCTTGTGACTAATGCTGGTTGCCTACAATGGGGCAATAGAGTGATTGTACCCCAGTACTTGCAATCAACCATGCTAAGGATACTGCATGAAGGCCATCCTGGTGTGGTGCGCATGAAGCAGCGAGCCCGGAGCTATGTTTGGTGGCCACAAATGGATACAGCAATTGAAGATTATGTTGCTCAATGTCCTGGGTGCTGTCAAGCCCAGCGACCCCAAAAGAGAGGAACCCTGCAACCTTGGCCATGGCCAACAGAACCGTGGTCCAGACTCCATCTTGATTTTGCTGGCCCCATCCAGGGTAAAATGTATTTGATCGTGGTAGATGCGCATTCAAAATGGCCGGAGGTTTTTCTAATGCCTTCTATTACCTCAGCTGCTACCATTCTAGTCTTAAGGAAGCTCTTTGCTCAATATGGCTTGCCAACAGCCATAGTCTCCGACAATGGAACTCAATTTACATCGCATGAGTTTCAATCCTTCCTTAGTGGCTTGGGCGTCCAACACTACAAAACAGCTCCTTATCATCCAGCTTCAAATGGGCTGGCAGAACGATTTGTGCAGACATTTAAGAAGCACTTACTGTCCACTCTGGACCAGGTTGGACTGTCAGAAGAGAAGCTGCTGGAATTCTTGATCATGTACCGTAACACGAAACACGCTACTACTGGGCTGTCACCGGCTTTTCTTATGTTTGGCAGGCATCTCCGCACCAAACTTGATTTAGTTCGTCCGCAGGAACAGTCACCAACACCTCCTCCCCCGGGCCGTCTGGGATTCCGTGCCGGTGATCTTGTATGGTCTCGGAATTACAGAGCTTTGCCTCCTTGGCTTCCGGGCGTTATTGATGGAACTCTTGGCAGAAGAATGTACCTTGTCCGCCTGGAGGAAGGCATTTGTGTTCGGCGACACCTTTCACAATTGAGGAAACGCATTTGCCGGCCACTAGTGACAAAACCGACCCCTCTTTCTAACCACCCACCAGAGTCTACTCTGAACTCTGCTGGTGACATATGGCATGGTGTCTGGCATGATCCCACAAGTTTACAACCAAACCCTGAACTGGTTGGTGACCATATTCCTGAGGAGCCCGGACATGTGCCTGGAGTTACAGAGCCTGATTTGTCTGTGGGACGCCCACTGACATCTCCAGAACCCTTGACTGACTCTATCCCTCCCGGTGCTGTGCCTCTGCGTAAGTCTACCCGTCAAAGACGTCAAACGCCTCGCTGGCAAAGTGCTGAAATCTTACGGGACACATTGGAGGTCAGGGAACAGAGACAAAGGGCTCATGAAGTGCTGCGGAAATCACAGAACTGAGTTGGAGATACTACTTGCTGAACTGATCTCGCTTGCCTTGTTATGTTATGTGTTCAACATTTTGTTCTCTTGTTATGTTTTTTTTTTTTTTTTTTTGGGAAGGAAAGGAGGTGTGATGTTGTGATAGATCACTGTGACCTTTAGCCTCTTTCTCCTGATGCATGATGGGGGAGGAGGAACTGTACCAGGAAGTCAGACGGTGTGTGAGGGGAACTGGAAGCAGACACATGAGGCTGAGAAGGGATTACATCTGATAAGGACAGAAGCTGTCGGAATAAGACTCCTCCATGTAAGAATGCCATAATGTTCTGAGTAATAAACCTTGCTCTGGTTAAGTAGTACATCGGCCTGTGTGTGTAACTTGCTGAGCAGATACTGGCAGCATTGCCAGCAGTACCTGAGAGACACAGAGTGTCCAGGGGACATAACAGTTGCCAACCGTCCAGTCCGTAAAAATCTGTGACTTTTTTTCTGATGTGTCTGTGATATTTTTGACGCTGGCGGTTTTTGACTAGATTCTTCTGGGAGTAATTATCATCATTTTACAGCTCTCAGTAAATGTTGTTGAGCTCGGATCAGTACATTAAGCTATAGACATGTGTTAATTATACTGTCACGGCCATGGCCATGACTCCTTTACCGCATGCGGTTGCCTGCGGTCTGGTTTAGTTGTTCAACCACAGGTGAGGGCCGCTAGTGTGTAGCCTCACTTGTGGTTGCCGCGGGCAACAAGTAGTTGGGTATTGTCGCAGTAGAGCAGCCTGAGCTGGTGCTAGGCAGCTTGCGGCAATGTTCATGCGGTTGCACCTAGCAACCTCTCTGTTAGGTGTGTGTGTGTATGTTAGGCACTTTGTATGTCTGGTGTGCACTAGGTTTATGTAGGTGTGCACTGTGACACTTCCCTTCACTGTGGCTGCCCGTGGCAACGTTTGGTATGTGTACATGTGGTGGCGGTGTCTCGGCCTTCTGGCTGACTCCCAGGACATGGTTGCCACCCATGTCGTTGCCTGCGGTAACAGCTACAGTGTGATGTGCATTTGGACACTTCCCCTTTAAGTGGTTTCACTCCCTGTTAGTGTTGGAAGGGTTAATTCCCTCTCCTGTGTGTGTCTGTGTGGTTGTGGTCACTTTGGGCTATAAAGCCTCTTTGGAGATCTGAAGCTGAGGGGTTCTTCAGCCATGCTTTGCTGGAGACACCCTCCTGGTATTTCCATCTGCCAGTGGGGGCCACCCTTGTGGTCATAAACAAATTGTTATGTATTGTTTATACATGATGTTATGAGGATGTGTTTGTGTGTCATGTCTATTCTTTGCAGCGTATGGTCTCCTGGTGTCCTGCGTGGTGTGTGTGCTCTGTCGTTTGTGTTTGTGGACAGCAGCACTGATACTTGGGTCCCAGGCCCTGTGTCTGTGGCAGGTAGGTGTTAGTACTAGTTGCACTTACCTGCCATTGCCATATGCCTGTTTCCGTTTCCCCTGTCTTTATAGTTTGGCCATCTTTAGACTCCTATTTCTCCATGTCCAGGAGGAACAGGTAGTCTACCCAGCTCCTAGCGTAGGGACCGGCGGAGGGCTAGTAGGGACCCGAGGTTCCAGAGCATGAGTCCTCCTACCTTCAAGGTCGGCTCATGTCGCTAGGAGTTAGGGTCAGATTAGGGAGGCAATAGGAGGTGACCTGCTCCCTAGTTCTGTGGTTCTGGCCAAGACGTGACTACCATCCTCTGTCATCGCACGGCTGAGGGTTTTCCCCATCCTCAGCCGTGACATATACATACAAACGCAAAAACACAAATGCAATAGCACTCTGCAACCAGCATTCTGCCCTGCCTCTATGCTGGATGTTGAATGAGGCAATGGTGTACATTTTGGCCAAAGCGTAATAAGCCACTCACCACGTCAAGGTCACCTCTATGGAGTGGTCCCTAAAACTAGTTCCTACCTGTTCATGGGCCATGATAGCCACACAAATTCCAGGGAGCGCAGGTACAGCATGCAAGCCAAGCACACTCTGCTTTTAACCCCGTCCGGTGCCATGACAGCTTTCATCGGATCCAGGGATGCAAGTACCGACATGCATGCTGAGCCCACTATATACTTCTCCTGGAGCCAAATGGATACTGGTAGGTGCTATATAAGCAGACTCAGTTTTATACTGACTTTAAAACCAGCCTCCAGGTCAGACTAACTGGTCAGGTGTGCATGACTGCATGGAGATCGCCAGGCCTCCAATGTATACTACAAAGAAAAAATGTGGGGGATTCAGTCAGCACAACCCTGTATGCAGGTGCACATCGCTATGACGAAATACATATACAAACGAAAAATACAAATGCAATAGCACTCTGCAACCAGCACTCTGCCCTGCCTCTATGCTGGATGTTGAATGAGGCATTGGTGTATATTTTGGCCAAAGCGTAATAAGAGCAGTCTGCCCTGGAGGCTGGTTTTAAAGTCATTATAAAACTGAGTCTACTTTTACAGCGCCTACCAGTAGCCATTTGGCTCCCGGAGAAGTATTTAGTGGGCTCAGCATGCATGTTGGTACTTGCATCCCTGGATCCGATGAAAGCTGTCACGGCACCGGACGGGGTTAAAAGCAGAGTGTGCCTGGCGTGCATGCTGTACCTGCATTCCCTGGACTTTGTGTGGCTGTCATGGCCCATAACAGGTAGGTACTAGTGTTAGGGACCACTCATAGAGGCGACCTTGACGTGGTGAGTGGCTTGTTACGCTTTGGCCAAAATGTACACCAATGCCTCATCCAGCATAGAGGCAGGGCAGAGTGCTGGTTGCAGAGTGCTATTGCATTTGTGTTTTTGTGTTTGTATGTGTATTTCGCCATAGTGATGTCCACCTGCACACAGGGTTGTGCTGACTGAATCCCCCACATGTGTTACTTATAATCTGTATCATTCATTATCGTTTTCCAATTTGTCCGTAAAAAATGTTGGCTGTAAGTGATTTTGGTATAAATTGTCCAGAATTAAGAAAAATTCTGGTTGGCAACCCTTCCTCCTGTGGCTGCTTCAAAGACCTTATGGTGCATGGAGTTTAGACACAACCGGTCCAGGGGAGATGCTCTGATTTGTTTCAGGTGAAGAAATCTGCACCAGCGTCCAGACACAGACTCGCCAGTATGGCGCCAACCCTTGTGAAGAAGGTGGCACCACCCCAGAGTGAAGGGGCTACATGGGTGAGATCTGTGGACACCTTTTCATGCATTGAGCTGATGTTGTAGGTTCATGTGCGGGATTTATGGTTAGTCGCGGTCCTTTTTATTTTTCCAGCAATTAGCAGAACATTAATTATTATTATAAGAAAAGAGAATAACAACGCCAACATGGGGCACGGTGGTCCGCCACCCCCACAACTGACTCATTACTGCATTACAGAATGATACTGTGAACCTTCAGTAATGCAGGATCCATCAACAGCAGTCAGGATAATCCGTGCAGGTTCATTCTTTGTATCACTTGGCGGGTAATCCCACTAGACTATATTGTCCATCTGCCGGCTGCTGAGCTGCTGCCTTCTGGTCCTGGAATGGAAATCCAAGAGTGGAGTACGATGAACCGGGTCCAGATGCCTAAAATGAAATAGTTCACCTTCAGTAGGAAACATCTTCATATCCACAGCTATCTACGTATAACATGTGGCTGTGGCTTCAGTGTAAAGTGACGAGATGTCCTCACGATGCAGGAGAAATGATGGAGATCCAGACCCACAAGGTTCCCCATGGGTATGCATGCGCTGCTGCCCCGTGTCTTATGTACTCACGACCTTCACTTGAAAACTGCCCACATGGAAAAGGTCAGTAAGTGCCCACCGTGTTCACCCACCCTGACAGAGATCTTACCCCCATGTGGACATCAGAAATCTCCTGGTAGACGTGTCCAGATAGTGGACGCTGCCCGGGGTGTCCACTGTCTAGCGGGTGACTGGCTGTGGCGTAGATGGTGATGACGTCACTCCCAGGCTTCATCTTCCAAAAGCAACACAAAAAATAAGAGTGAGATTATGAGAAACAAGGAACTGTAGGAAAGTGCAAGCGGCCATCATTGACAGAAGATATGTGTCACGAGGTTCCACCCAGCCAGCAGTCTCAGGTGGTGTGGATAATCTTCCATCTGACAGTGGAGCTTTGCCAGTCTATGTGTTGGGGCCTAAGGCCTCTTTCACACGGGCGAGATTTCCGCGCGGGTGCAATGCGTGAGGTGAACGCATTGCACCCGCACTGAATCCGGACCCATTCATTTCTATGGGGCTGTTCACATGAGCGGTGATTTTCATGCATCACTTGTGCGTTGCGTGAAAATCGCAGCATGCTCCTCTTTGTGGGTTTTTCACGTAACGCAGGCCCCATAGAAATGAATGGGGTTGCGTGAAAATCGCAAGCATCCGCAATCAAGTGAGGATGCGGTGCGATTTTCACCCACGATTGCTAGGTGACGATCGGGGTGGAGACCAGAT
This sequence comes from Bufo bufo, assembly GCF_905171765.1. NCBI lineage: Eukaryota > Metazoa > Chordata > Amphibia > Anura > Bufonidae > Bufo > Bufo bufo. The sequence continues at coordinate 4,960,094 of NC_053390.1, forward strand.
CATTATTATTTTCCCTTATAACATGGTTATAAGGGAAAATAATAGCATTCTGAATACAGAATGCATAGTACAATAGCGCTGGAGGGGTTAAAAATAAATAAATAATAATTTAACTCACCTTAATCCACTTGTTGGCGCAGCCGGCATCTCTTCTGTCTTCTTTTGTGAGGAATAGGACCTTTGACGTCACTACGTTCATCACATGGTCCGTCACATGATCCATCACCATGGTAAAAGATCATGTGACGGACCATGTGATGAGCGCTGTGACGTCATCAAAGGTCCTATTCCTCACAAAAGAAGACAGAAGAGAAGCCGGGCTGCGCGAACAAGTGGATTAAGGTGAGTTAAATTATAATTTATTTATTTTTAACCCCTCCAGCCCTATTGTACTAAGCGTTCTGTATTCAGAATGCTATTATTTTCCCTTATAACCATGTTATAAGGGAAAATAATACAGTTTACACAACACCTAACCCAAACCTGAACTTCTGTGAAGAAGTTCGGGTCTGGGTACCACATTCAGGTTTTTATCACGCGCGTGCAAAACGTATTGCACCCGCGCGATAAAAACTGAACAACTGAACGCAATCGCAGTCAAAACTGACAGCAATTGCGTACCTACTCACGCGGGTTTGCCGCAATGCACCGGGACGCATCCGGACACGCTCGTCTGCAAGGGGCCTGAGAGGTTGGGCCGGCATTAAGGCCTGCTATCTTGCTTGGATGAAAGCACGTGGACTTCTGTTTCACCCAAGGACTTATGTGCTGCCTGGTGTGAACAAACACCAGACTCAAGGTGCCTGTTTTTTCATTGAAACTGACTTTTTGTTGTCACTTTCCTTATGTGTGAATAAAACACTGCACTGTTTAAGTTAAAGATGTTGTAGTTGCCTCTGTACTGCCAGAGCAAATCCTCACAGAACACAGAACGAGACTCTGAGGGCAAAGTTATTTCTGCAGGTAAATCCATGGCAAGATCTGCAATAAATCATGAGCCATCATTACATAGATTTCTAGAGGATTTGCCATGGATTTCACCCTACATTTTGCATATGGCCACATTAACATACTGTGGTTTTAAAATGACAATGGGGGGGGGGGGGGGGGGTTACTATCCACTGCAGATTGGTAAAATCTCATCCACTTTGCTGGAACTGTAATGTACTGGAGATTTTCTGCCCACAATTCCACAGCAGGAACCCTACGGGGCCTAGATGGGAAGACCAGAACACAAGGTGGTGGAGGAACACTCCGAGTCAACTGCTGGGCTCCTGTTGCTTCTGTTTACCACTGGACCAGTCAACATTCATGTCACTACTTCAGGCTAATCAATGGCTTCAGTGGTGCAGGAATGGCATGTGACCACAGCTGCACAGGTCACCACTGAGGCCACTAAGTGACCAGCAGTGGTGACATCCATGTTGATGCCACATTAATCCTCCACTCCAGCAGGGACCAGAAGTGGTGATGATCAGATCATAGCGGGGGACCCGAAGCGCTATTAGTTACCTATGAGCCCAAGTGGCATTAACAACCAGTTGAGGTATTTAAAGGGGTTGACTATTCTTATACAGGGAGAGCCCCACTACCCTTTCAGTCATTTCAGAGACACCATGTAATATTACATTTCCTAGCAACTACATGATCTCCCTCCAGGTTCTTGACCTAAGGACGAAGGAACTGATTCTATGCAGCTGGTACATTTTAGTGACCTCCATGTGTATGGTTCTGAGGAACCATATGATAGAGATGCAAGGTGCCTTTTAGATACTTACCTTCACTGTATTCCCATCTTTCCATCTGAATCTCCTCAGACCTGGAATAAGAATGTGAAATATTAGACGTGAAAAGTTATTAAGTTTCTGGTCACATATACACAAAGGAACATGTCTTACATTGGGACCTGTCAGAATATCTCCAGAGAAAAACAGCAACGAGAAGAACCAGGAGCAACAGGAAGATGGATAGCGGAACAAAGATGGCCACCCTGAGGGAGAAGAAGATATGTGATAGTACAATCTCAAATCTACATGTGCCGAACTCTGCTCCACAAAATGTAAAGAATTCATAGAAAGTCTAATTACATACTGTGGAAGCTATTGCAGGTTGTCCTATTAGGACATATAGATGTCACGGTGGTGGTTTACTTGTTAGATGAGGCATAGATGACCCTGCACCTGAATGGCCTCAGTGTAATACTACATTTCCAGAATGCTTTCTAAGGCAAAATAAGCTCTTTGTCAAGGTAGCTCTCACTGGCAGCAGCAGTTTCCACTTCTTATCTCCCCAGCACAGGTTCCCACCCCACACCTCCCTCACTGGCAGCAGAGCAGTGTGTTGGACATATGTGTACTTAAGTACTGATTGCTTCTTCCCTTCTGATTATTAGATTACCTTCTATATTCCTTGTAATATTGTGAGTTAGGGATGGGTAGGTAACATACACAAACCCCCTATTGTGCTGTGAAGGCCACATTCAAGAGTTGTTAAGTCGTGGGACATGCAAACTCCACACTTGACATGTTTAGGAGGAGGGGCTGAGAGGTATAAACCTTTGTGCACAAAGACAAAGAATAGAGCTCTGCTAAGAACATCATCCAGGTAGGATGTTGTAGATCACTGTCTCTCTCTTGTATTACTGTATGGCGTCTGCCATGTGCTACGTGGGTAGCGTGGTGACAGGAGCTCCTCCCATTGTATTGCAGGCCAGGTGATCGACTATTCCGTATGTAATTTTACTGTTTAACCTGATTACAACAAGCAGCAGTTTCCACTTTTTTTCCCTATTAACATCAGAAAGTTTGAAGGGGGTATGTAATACCCCAGAACTGCGGTACTACTATGGTATCTGCAATTATTGTGTTTTATATGCAATGTGAATGTAATGGTATGTAATACACCTTGTTCACCAGATGGCAATGTTTAGTAACAGGATTGGATCTTACCATTTCATTCCTCCTCTCTTGGTATGACTAGGGTGGTCCCACTTCCCACCAAGGGTTGGACTGACCTAAAAAGTCAGTCTTGGAATCTAGAGAGGAGATTGATGAGTGAGGGAGAATGTGATCCATTTCCCACTCCTCGATGCCAGGTGGACCACAATGGAGGTGCCCCTAGGAGGACGTACAGTCAGGTCCATAAATATTGGGACATGGACACAATTCTAAAATTTTTGGCTCTATACACCACCACAATGGATTTGAAATGAAACGAACAAGATGTGCTTTACCTGCAGACTGTCAGCTTTTATTTAAGGGTATTTACACCCAAATCAGGTGAACGGTGTAGGAATTACAGCAGTTTGCATATGTGTCTCCCACTTGTTAAGGGGCCAAAAGTAATGGGACAGAATAATAATCATAAATCAAACTTTCACTTTTTAATACTTGGTTGCAAATCCTTTGCAGTCAATTACAGCCTGAAGTCTGGAACGCATAGACATCACCAGACGCTGGGTTTCATCCCTGGTGATGCTCTGCCAGGCCTCTACTGCAACTGTCTTCAGTTCCTGCTTGTTCGTGGCGCATTTTCCCTTCAGTTTTGTCTTCAGCAAGTGAAATGCATGCTCAATCGGATTCAGGTCCGGTGAGTTAAAAAACTCTTTGGTTTCTTTTGCAGTATGCTTTGGGCCATTGTCCATCTGCACTGTGAAGCGCCATCCAATGAGTTCGGAAGAATTTGGCTGAATATAAGCAGATAACATTGCCCGAAACACTTCAGAATTCATCCTGCTGCTTTTGTCAGCAGTCACATCATCAATAACTACAAGAGAAGCAGTTCCATTGGCAGCCATACATGCCCACGCCATGACACTACCACCACCATGCTTCACTGATGAGGTGGCATGCTTAGGATCATGAGCAGTTCCTTTCCTTCTCCATACTCTTCTCTTCACATCACTCTGGTACAAGTTGATCTTGGTCTCATCTGTCCATAGGATGTTGTTCCAGAACTGTGAAGGCTTTTTTAGATGTCGTTTGGCAAACTCTAATCTGGCCTTCCTGTTTTTGAGGCTCACCAATGGTTTCCATCTTGTGGTGAACCCTCTGTATTCACTCTGGTGAAGTCTTCTCCTGATTGTTGACTTTGACACACATACACCTACCTCCTGGAGAGTGTTCTTGATCTGGCCAACTGTTGTGAAGGGTGTTTTCTTCACCAGGGAAAGAATTCTTCGCTCATCCACCACAGTTGTTTTTCGTGGTCTCCTAGTCTTTTGGTGTTGCTGAGCTCACCGGTGCGTTCCTTCTTTTTAAGAATGTTCCAAACAGTTGTTTTGGCCAGGCCTAATGTTTTTGCTATCTCTCTGATGGGTTTGTTGTGTTTTTCAGCCTAATGATGGCTTCACTGATAGTGACAGCTCTTTGGATCTCATCTTGAGAGTTGACAGCAACAGATTCCAAATGCAAATAGCAGACTGGAAATGACCTCTGACCTTTTATCTGCTCATTGTAATTGGGATAATGAGGGGATAACACACACCTGGCCATGGAACAGCCGAGAAGACAATTGTCCCATTACTTTTGGTCCCTTAACAAGTGGGAGGCACATATGGAAACTGCTGTAATTCCTGCACCGTTCACCTGATTTGGATGTAAATGCCCTCAAATTAAAGCTGACAGTCTGCAGGTAAAGCACATCTTTGTTTCATTTCAAATCCATTGTGGTGGTGTATAGAGCCAAAAATGTTAGAATTGTGTCCATGTCCCAATATTTATGGACCTGACTGTAGTTTCCCCAGGTAGCCCACAGAGGCAGCTCACCTAGGAGGACATAATTGCCCCAAGGAGATTGCAGGGTCCCAGGCCATAGAGGAACTGCAGGCTATGGTGTGTTATGTGACAACTATCATAGCCTTGCTGCTTACCTAGAAACTTTGTCTTTCTGGGTTATATTTTACCTTTGAGGGACATATGATTCATAATGTTGTGACTGGTATTAATATTAGCTTTGTTTCCTCGGTTAGCCCTAGAAGTTCTATTGTGTCGTTATTAGTGACATATACGGCAGTACCTATACTATTAATTGACAATAATATAGTCCCTGATGACCTCAGGAGTTGAATATTTCTGGTGGAGATGCGTTGGGTTGTGCTTCCCATGTACATTCCCTGCATAGTTTGTGTTTCATATCAGTAGCAGGTACAAGCTGTTGTGTGGGAGTTGTCTTGGAATATACTGTATATGGAGCATTCTAGTCATCTGTAATATTATCGGCATTGTATATCGCAGGTAGCGGTAGGTTTTACTCAGTCCTAGGTTAGTAAGCCCCAATGATCCGTTTCCTGGCCTCCCTAGGTAGGTTAGGGTATTCAGGGCCAGATCCAAAGACAGTGGGGTGGCTCTTATCAGGGCGCCTGTTCCGCTTGGGGTAAGGACAGAATGGGGCTAGATCCCCTGTCTATTGGACTGAGTGAACCAGTGGATTGATATACCACCATAGGCCCCAGGAATGTCCTTTACTTTTTACCTTTGATGTGGTTTGTTTTGGGTTTGATCTAATAAAGGTTATGTTTTTAGGGGAGGTTATTTTTGCTGTGATTTTTTATTGATTACCTATCCTACATGTATCTGGCCTAGCTGGTGGCGGACTAACCAGTTCCGATCAAACGACCAAGCTATCAAAGCTCTGCTGCAAAGTGGTGGGTAACACGTTCAGACACGTTCAGAGAGTTCAGGTCAGGCATAGCTAGAAGCCTGAGTCATTCAGTGGACACCTACAGTCACAGGTGCCAAAGTAAAGCCGTAGGGAAGGGAATCAGGACAGAGATATCATCAGCGAGCAAGTTTATGAGTGTCACCTTTGCCGCATTGCCAGCCACCATACCCTATCATCCGGGGGGGGGGGGGAGGGGAGAAAATGCACTTTGTACAAACTGCTGATGAATGTGCTGATATCCGTTTTTGCACTCAGTAAAGGAAGACATTATTTATCTACTATCTCTGCCTGGTTCCTTTCATCATCACCTTTTTCAGTGCATTAAACCCCAGGGAGGATTTGCCTGAGGCAGGACACGTGGCACAACATCTCACCAGGGCCACTACCACTCCTGTCCTCTACACTGGCTCCCACAGGGGCTCGCTGCAGCACTCAGCTCAGCTCTGAAGCGTCTTCCTCGGCCTGTGACATCACGTCCATTGGTCACATGGCCTATGTGCATCTTAGTTTTATTCAGGTGAACATGACAGAACTGCAATACCACTGAGAGCCACTGTACAATGTACGGCGCTGTGGTTGGCATTCGTCCGAGTGCCACAGCTTCTTCAAACAACTGATTGGCAGGGGTGCCAGAGTTGGACCACCAATCAGATATTGATGAGCTGTGGAGCTTATAGCTCGCAGGAGCTGATGTTAACCCCCAGTGATGTAACATAGCATATGTGACTTTTACACACCAGGCGTTTCAGAACTCGGTGGCCTGTCTTGGTCCATCACGTCATGGGTGAGCTGCTGCTGCTACTAGATGCTTCCACCTCATATTTATAGCACTTACAGGATACAGGGGCAGGTCGATCAGACAATTCTTGAGCTGACTAGTGGCACAGGTGGCGTCCTACGAAAGTTGTACATCAACAAAAACCGATTTAAGGGTAATAATGAGCAGAATCGGCTGCACACCTCTATTTCCTCTGAAGTATCTGGAACTCTGGCCACCACCGGCCAGCACTCAGTAAAGTTATTCAGATCTCAACCAGGAAATACTGACATAGGAGTAACCCTTTACATCTCACAGAACTGTATCTCAGACATCATATCCCTCGCCCCCCAGATGACAGGTAATACATAACCACATACATGTTAATTCCACCTGGGTTTCCTGTTGGAGAACTACTTGGGGTTCTTGTTGGGTTTCCTGTTGAGGTACTGCTTGGGGCTCCTGTTGGAGTACTGCTTGGGGTTCTTGTTGGTGCTCCTGTTGAGGTACTGCTTGGGGCTCCTGTTGAGGTTACTGTTGGAGAACTGCTTGGGGTTCTTGTTGGTGCTCCTGTTGAGGTACTTCTTGGGGTTCTTGTTGAGGTTGACATTTTACTACAGAGGAAAAAATAGGCAGGCTGCACTCATCATGTACTAAGCCTCTCGTCAGTATGTTCCGCTGCCTCATCTTCCCAGCTGTCAATCATATAGAGCGCAACCTGTGTCAGTAACAATCATGTCTATATGTCTGGGTACCGGAGGTCGTCCTGAGCAGCACAGATGACCAACCTCTCATCTAGACAAGAAGAAGCACGATGGCGCCTGTCGTCAGCTACAGACAAATAATTTTAAAAGTAATCTGCAGGTAGTTGACATAACTGTATGAATCTGAGGCACCTATAGTCACTGTGTAACTTATCACTGTGTCATGTATTAGAGGGAATCCACTATAGCATTACATGAATCTGTGGTCAAGAGCTGAGTAGGGTATACGTATGTACAGTACAGACCAAAAGTTTGGACACACCTTCTCATTCAAAGAGTTTTCTTTATTTTCATGACTATGACAATTGTAGATTCACACTGAAGGCATCAAAACTGGAATTATATACATAACAAACAAGTGTAAAACAACTGAAAATATGTCATATTCTAGGTTTTTCAAAGTAGCCACCTTTTGCTTTGATTACTGCTTTGCACACTCTTGGCATTCTCTTGATGAGCTTCAAGAGGTAGTCCCCTGAAATGGTCTTCACTTCACAGGTGTTCCCTGTCAGGTTTAATAAGTGGGATTTCTTGCCTTATAAATGGGGTTGGGACCATCAGTGGCGTTGAGGAGAAGTCAGGTGGATACACAGCTGATAGTCCTACTGAATAGACTGTTAGAATTTGTATTATGGCAAGAAAAAAGCAGCTAAGTAAAGAAAAACGAGTGGCCATCATTACTTTAAGAAATGAAGGTCAGTCAGTCAGCCGAAAAATTGGGAAAACTTTGAAAGTAAGGGCTATTTGACCATGAAGGAGAGTGATGGGGTGCTGCGCCAGATGACCTGGCCTCCACAGTCACCGGACCTGAACCCAATCGAGATGGTTTGGGGTGAGCTGGACCGCAGAGTGAAGGCAAAAGGGCCAACAAGTGCTAAGCATCTCTGGGAACTCCTTCAAGACTGTTGGAAGACCATTTCAGGGGACTACCTCTTGAAGCTCATCAAGAGAATGCCAAGAGTGTGCAAAGCAGTAATCAAAGCAAAAGGTGGCTACTTTGAAGAACCTAGAATATGACATATTTTCAGTTGTTTCACACTTGTTTGTTATGTATATAATTCCACATGTGTTAATTCATAGTTTTGATGCCTTCAGTGTGAATCTACAATTTTCATAGTCATGAAAATAAAGAAAACTCTTTGAATGAGAAGTTGTGTCCAAACTTTTGGTCTGTACTGTATGTCAAGAGCCTGTGTGACATATAGCAGTGTATGAGCCAGTGTCACATATTACAAATAATTAGTTTATGTCACATATAGAGGTGTATGAACCGGTGTCACATATAGCAGTGTATGAGCCGGTGTCACATATAGCAGTGTATGAGCCGGTGTCACATATAGCAGTGTATGAGCCGGTGTCACATATAGCAGTGTATGAGCCGGTGTCACATATTGCAGAGAATGAGCCGGTGTCACATATAGCAGTGTATGAGCCGGTGTCACATATAGAGGTGTATGAGCCGGTGTCACATATAGCAGTGTATGAGCCGGTGTCACATATAGCAGTGTATGAGCCGGTGTCACATATAGCAGTGTATGAGCCGGTGTCACATATAGCAGTGTATGAGCCGGTGTCACATATAGCGGTGTATGAGCCGGTGTCACATATAGCGGTGTATGAGCCGGTGTCACATATAGCGGTGTATGAGCCGGTGTCACATATAGCGGTGTATGAGCCGGTGTCACATATAGCAGTGTATGAGCCGGTGTCACATATAGCAGTGTATGAGCCGGTGTCACATATAGCAGTGTATGAGCCGGTGTCACATATAGAGGTGTATGAGCCTGTGTCACATATAGCAGAGTATGAGCCGATGTCACATATAGAAGTGTATGAGCCGGTGTCACATATAGAAGTGTATGAGCCGGTGTCACATATAGCAGTGTATGAGCCGGTGTCACATATAGCAGTGTATGAGCCGGTGTCACATATAGAAGTGTATGAGCCGGTGTCACATATAGAAGTGTATGAGCCGGTGTCACATATAGCAGTGTATGAGCCGGTGTCACATATAGCAGTGTATGAGCCGGTGTCACATATAGCAGTGTATGAGCCGGTGTCACATATAGCAGTGTATGAGCCGGTGTCACATATAGCAGTGTATGAGCCGGTGTCAAATATAGCAGTGTATGAGCCGGTGTCACATATAGCAGAGTATGAGCCGGTGTCACATATAGAGGTGTATGAGCCGGTGTCACATATAGCAGTGTATGAGCCGGTGTCACATATAGCAGTGTATGAGCCGGTGTCACATATAGCAGAGTATGAGCCGGTGTCACATATAGCAGTGTATGAGCCGGTGTCACATATAGCAGAGTATGAGCCGGTGTCACATATAGAGGTGTATGAGCCGGTATCACATATAGCAGTGTATGAGCCGGTGTCACATATAGCAGTGTATGAGCCGGTGTCACATATAGCAGTGTATGAGCCGGTGTCACATATAGCAGTGTATGAGCCGGTGTCACATATAGCAGTGTATGAGCCGGTGTCACATATAGCAGTGTATGAGCCGGTGTCACATGTAGCGGTGTATGAGCCGGTGTCACATGTAGCGGTGTATGAGCCGATGTCACATATAGAGGTGTATGAGCCGGTGTCACATATAGAGGTGTATGAGCCGGTGTCACATATAGAGGTGTATGAGCCGGTGTCACATATAGAGGTGTATGAGCCGGTGTCACATATAGCAGAGTATGAGCCGGTGTCACATATAGCAGTGTATGAGCCGGTGTCACATATAGCGGTGTATGGGCCGGTGTCACATATAGCAGTGTATGAGCCGGTGTCACATATAGCAGTGTATGAGCCGGTGTCACATATAGCAGTGTATGAGCCGGTGTCACATATAGCAGTGTATGAGCCGGTGTCACATATAGCAGTGTATGAGCCGGTGTCACATATAGAGGTGTATGAGCCGGTGTCACATATAGCAGTGTATGAGCCGGTATCACATATAGCAGTGTATGAGCCGGTGTCACATATAGCAGTGTATGAGCCGGTGTCACATATAGCAGTGTATGAGCCGGTGTCACATATAGAGGTGTATGAGCCGGTGTCACATATAGCGGTGTATGAGCCGGTGTCACATATAGCAGTGTATGAGCCGGTGTCACATATAGCAGTGTATGAGCCGGTGTCACATATAGAAGTGTATGAGCCGGTGTCACATATAGCAGTGTATGAGCCGGTGTCACATACAGCAGTGTATGAGCCGGTGTCACACATAGCAGTGTATGAGCCGGTGTCACACATAGCAGTGTATGAGCCGGTGTCACATATAGCAGTGTATGAGCCGGTGTCACATATAGCAGTGTATGAGCCGGTGTCACATATAGCAGTGTATGAGCCGGTGTCACATACAGCAGTGTATGAGCCGGTGTCACATATAGCAGTGTATGAGCCGGTGTCACATATAGAGGTGTATGAGCCGGTGTCACATATAGCAGTGTATGAGCCGGTGTCACATATAGCAGTGTATGAGCCGGTGTCACATATAGCAGTGTATGAGCCGGTGTCACATATAGCAGTGTATGAGCCGGTGTCACATATAGCAGTGTATGAGCCGGTGTCACATATAGCGGTGTATGAGCCGGTGTCACATATAGCGGTGTATGAGCCGGTGTCACATATAGCTGTGTATGAGCCGGTGTCACATATAGCAGTGTATGAGCCGGTGTCACATATAGCAGTGTATGAGCCGGTGTCACATATAGCAGTGTATGAGCCGGTGTCACATATAGCAGTGTATGAGCCGGTGTCACATATAGCAGTGTATGAGCCGGTGTCACATATAGCAGTGTATGAGCCGGTGTCACATATAGAGGTGTATGAGCAGGTGTCACATATAGCAGTGTATGAGCAGGTGTCACATATAGCGGTGTATGAGCCGGTGTCACATATAGCGGTGTATGAGCCGGTATCACATATAGCAGTGTATGAGCCGGTGTCACATATAGCAGTGTATGAGCCGGTGTCACATATAGCAGTGTATGAGCCGGTGTCACATATAGCAGTGTATGAGCCGGTGTCACATATAGCAGTGTATGAGCCGGTGTCACATATAGCAGTGTATGAGCCGGTGTCACATATAGCAGTGTATGAGCCGGTGTCACATACAGCAGTGTATGAGCCGGTGTCACATATAGAAGTGTATGAGCCGGTGTCACATATAGCAGTGTATGAGCCGGTGTCACATATAGCAGTGTATGAGCCGGTGTCACATATAGCAGTGTATGAGCCGGTGTCACATATAGCAGTGTATGAGCCGGTGTCACATATAGCAGTGTATGAGCCGGTGTCACATATAGCGGTGTATGAGCCGGTGTCACATATAGCGGTGTATGAGCCGGTGTCACATATAGCTGTGTATGAGCCGGTGTCACATATAGCAGTGTATGAGCCGGTGTCACATATAGCAGTGTATGAGCCGGTGTCACATATAGCAGTGTATGAGCCGGTGTCACATATAGCAGTGTATGAGCCGGTGTCACATATAGCAGTGTATGAGCCGGTGTCACATATAGCAGTGTATGAGCCGGTGTCACATATAGAGGTGTATGAGCAGGTGTCACATATAGCAGTGTATGAGCAGGTGTCACATATAGCGGTGTATGAGCCGGTGTCACATATAGCGGTGTATGAGCCGGTATCACATATAGCAGTGTATGAGCCGGTGTCACATATAGCAGTGTATGAGCCGGTGTCACATATAGCAGTGTATGAGCCGGTGTCACATATAGCAGTGTATGAGCCGGTGTCACATATAGCAGTGTATGAGCCGGTGTCACATATAGCAGTGTATGAGCCGGTGTCACATATAGCAGTGTATGAGCCGGTGTCACATACAGCAGTGTATGAGCCGGTGTCACATATAGCAGTGTATGAGCCGGTGTCACATACAGAAGGGGGAGCTCGTTAGTGGAGGACCCGCCTATATTTTCCTTGCTGACAGAAGGATATTTTTGGGTTCATGTCTCTGATTGGCTGTAATAATTCTCATTATATAGATAGCGGGGGAGATTGTGAGCTGCGGATTACTGGACTGGTTCCAGTGTAGAGGAAGGTTCTGCTCCTCGTCCACCACGTCCAAAGCTGTGTTGGTTGAATGAACTTATCCCCCCCCATTCATGTCATACGTCCGGGATCGAGGCGCAGCATGAGGAACAGGAAAGCTTCCAGGAAGCAGTGGACCTACCTTGTGTCGGGCGGCTCCTTACCACCGTTTCTCTCTTCTCCAATATCACAATGTTTGTTGTTTTTTTTATTCTTTTTGGGTTTTTCGTTGGGCTTCTCTTTCTCTTTTTTACATTTTTTTCCTGTTTGTTTGTTTTCTGTGCAATATTTGTCACAATCAGATCCCAGGTCGAGAGTGGAAAAAGAAACACACAGAACACGGGTATGAGACATGAAAAAGCCTGGCTACAAAAACAGCCCTACAAAAATAATCCTACAAGAACAGCCCTACAAAAATAACCCTACAAGAACAGGCCGACAAAAATATTCCTACAAGAACAGCCCTACAAAAATATTCCTATAAAAAACAGGCCGACAAAAATATCCCTACAAGAACAGGCCGACAAAAATAATCTTACAAGAACAGCCCTACAAAAATAATCCTACAAGAACAGGCCGACAAAAATAACCCTACAAGAACAGCCCTACAAAAATAACCCTACAAGAACAGGCCGACAAAAATAACCCTACAAGAACAGCCCTACAAAAATATTCCTACAAGAACAGCCCTACAAAAATAACCCTACAAGAACAGGCCGACAAAAATAACCCTACAAGAACAGCCCTACAAAAATATTCCTACAAGAACAGGCCGACAAAAATAACCCTACAAGAACAGGCCAACAAAAATAACCCTACAAGAACAGACCGACAAAAATAACCCTACAAGAACAGCCCTACAAAAATATTCCTACAAGAACAGGCCGACAAAAATAACCCTACAAGAACAGCCCTACAAAAATATTCCTACAAGAACAGTCCGACAAAAATAATCCTACAAGAACAGGCCGACAAAAATAACCCTACAAGAACAGCCCTACAAAAATATTCCTACAAGAACAGGCTGACAAAAATAACCCTACAAGAACAGGCCGACAAAAATATTCCTACAAGAACAGCCCTACAAAAATAACCCTACAAGAACAGCCCTACAAAAATAATCCTACAAGAACAGGCCGACAAAAATATTCCTACAAGAACAGGCTGACAAAAATAGACCTACAAGAACAGGCCGACAAAAATATTCCTACAAGAACAGCCCTACAAAAATATTTCTACAAGAACAGGCTGACAAAAATAACCCTACAAGAACAGCCCTACAAAAATATTTCTACAAGAACAGGCTGACAAAAATAACCCTACAAGAACAGCCCTACAAAAATATTTCTACAAGAACAGGCTGACAAAAATAACCCTACAAGAACAGCCCTACAAAAATAATCCTACAAGAACAGGCCGACAAAAATAACCCTACAAGAACAGCCCTACAAAAATATTTCTACAAGAACAGGCTGACAAAAATAACCCTACAAGAACAGCCCTACAAAAATAACCCTACAAGAATATTCCTACAAGAACAGACCGACAAAAATAACCCTACAAGAACAGCCCTACAAAAATAGTCCTACAAGAACAGGCTGACAAAAATAACCCTACAAGAACAGCACTACAAAAATAATCCTACAAGAACGGGCCGACAAAAATATTCCCAACAAGAACAGCCCTACAAAAATATTCCTACAAGAACAGGCCGACAAAAATAACCCTACAAGAACAGCCCTACAAAAATGACAGTGCTGCTGACCATATTCCTACAAGAACAGCCCTACAAAATTATTCCTACAAGAACAGCCCTACAAAAATATCCCTACAAGAACAGCCCTACAAAAATAATCCTACAAGAACAGCCCTACAAAAATAACCCTACAAGAACAGGCCGACAAAGAATCGCTACAAACACATCTCTACAGCAGCGCGGGGCCTCGGCCTTCAGAAAGTACTTGTGTGTCTAGTGAAATCCTGCAACTTGCTTCAGAGAAATCTCATCCAGTGTGAAGCCTCAGTCACACGTCAGTGTTCGGTCAGTGATTTCCATCAGTGATTTTGAGCCATAACCAGGTGCGGCTCTAAGCACAGAACAGGAGCAGATCTCTCCCTATGGGTCCATTCACACGTCCGTAAGCGTTTTGCGGATCACGGACACCGGCAATGTGCATTCCGCAATTTGCGGACTGCACGTCGCCTTCACCATAATAAAAAATGCCTAATCTTGTCCGGACAACGGAAGCATGGATGCGGAAGTGCGGATCCGCAAATGCGGATGCAGACAGCACATTCCGGCCCCATTGAAAACGAATGGGTCTGCACCCGTTCCGCAAAATTGCGGGACGATGCAGACCCATTTTGCGGATGTGTGAATGGACCCTTATACCTGAACTCTGTGGAGGCTCCAATCCTGGTTTTGGCTCAAAATCACTGATGGAAATCACTGACCAAAACACTGATGTGTGACTGAGGCTTTACTCAGTGAGAAGGGTTTGTCATCATCATCTTTGTTCTGTGTTACCCTCATCACCATGATCATCATTATCATCATCATCATCATCATCACTACTGTTACCATCATTACCATGATCATCATCATCATCACTACTATTACCATCATTACCATGATCATCATCATCATCACTACTATTACCATCATCAGCATGATCAGCATCATCACTACTATTACCATCATCACCATGATCAGCATCATCATCATCATCATCACTACTATTACCATCATCAACACAATCATCATTATCACTAATACTATCATCATCACCACGATCACCATCATCATCATCACTACTATTACCATGATCACCATCATCATTATCGTCATCACCACTATTATCACCATCGTTATTATCATCATCACCACTACTATCACCATCATTACCACTATAACCATAATTATTTTTATCATCACTACTACTATCATTATTATCATAACCATCACAACTACTATTATCATCGTCATTGTAATCACCTGTGTTTTCATTACCAGTGTCCTCGTCGTCACCGTTGGGGTCCTCTTCCTCTTCCTCATCATCACTGTCAGGCTGTTCATCTTCTCTGCTGGAGCCCAGTGTGCAGGTCCCTGCAGGTAAGTGACTGGGTGTAAGTGCTCATCCACAGACCGCTTCTCCCTGTCACCAGAGATCTCTACGTACATAACATTATAGTGTTAGATCCCTCCAGGCTCGCTGGATCGGGGTCTGGGCGGTATTGAGCCAGTCACAGCTTATGAGCGGCCTTACACCGGACCTTTCTGGGTTTCTTTCAGTGTTTCCTCCTCACACATCTCGTCTATGGTATAAATTGTGGAGGACAATGGAAGAGTCTGCGCTGAGGTCTCCTTGGCCCGCTCATGGTTCCCACCTCATGCCCTGACTGTGACTACCAACCACTACTAACACCACCAACACAACTGTGCATTTCATATATCATCCCCTCCATAACTGTCCAACACTGAGGGTTCTCATATAACTTCTCACACGCTCTTGAATATCTTCATTAACAGCCGGGTTCTGTCTCGTAGAAGAAAAAAGGCTGCCCACTAGGCGCGTCTTGTGAAGACACAGAAAAGGGTTACTTTTATTAGGACACCGGGAGGAGGTACCACTCGGAGCAAACCCGAGTTCGGAACCAAAGTTTTTTTACAGTAATAATTATTTTCCAAAGTTATTACACGAAGTCTCGCGCAACTTCGGCTCATCGGAGCCAATACATTCTAATACTGTACGGAGAGGGATCTCCTTAAAGTATTAGATTTAAGTTTTTAGTGAATCGACTTCAGAGGTACCATTCGAAGTCGATTCGCTCATTCCTAATAATAATCAATTTCTGGTGGCAAAGGACACCTGCAGCCTACTACTACTGGCCAGACAGTGCTGCTGACCATGCTGCTGCTGACCATGCTGCTGACAGTACTGCTGCTGACAATTCTGCTGACAGTGCTGCTGCTGACCATGCTGCTGCTGACCATGTTGCTGACAGTGCTGCTGCTGACCATGCTGCTGACAGTGCTGCTGCTGACCATGCTGCTGACAGTGCTGCTGCTGACCATGCTGCTGACAGTGCTGCTGCTGACCATGCTGCTGACAGTACTGCTGCTGACCATGCTGCTGACAGTGCTGCTGCTGACAATTCTGCTGACAGTGCTGCTGCTGACAATTCTGCTGACAGTGCTGCTGCTGACAATTCTGCTGACAGTGCTGCTGCTGACAATTCTGCTGACAATTCTGCTGACCATGCTGCTGCTGATCAGGCTGCTGAGACCATGCTGCTGACTAGTGGTGAGCGGGAGGTGCCATATTCTATTTCGCGATATTTCGCGAATATTCGATTGAATATTCGTGTTATATTCGTTGAAATCGAATATTCGTAATTATTCCATTTATCGCGAATAATATGCGATTTAATTTATCGCGTATTGCGATTTTTCTTTTGACAGTATAAGGCAACGTTCCTATGACTAATTGATTATGGCTAGGCTAATATGTGTATTTTACGAATATTCGTAATATTGCTCTAACTTCGTCTTTTAGAATATTCGTAATATTCTAAAAGACGAAGTTAGAGCAATATTACGAATATTCTAAAAGACGAAGTTAGAGCAATAATATTCCACTTTGGCATACTGCTCCCCGACAAGCGTCCCCGTCACCATGGGAACGCCTGTGGGTCAGAATATACCATCGGATCTGAGGTTTTACGATCTCAGGGAAAACTCAGATCCGATAGTATTTTCTAACCCACAGGCGTTCCCATGGTGACGGGGACGCTTGTCGGGGTGTTGTATGCTGAAGTTGATTAAATAACGATTTTGTCATGCGCTCGGGCACACGTATTAAACCATTACGATTTTTCTGTTGTAATATTCGTGAACTCGAATATTATAACCGAGATTATTGGTTTCGATTAGAATAGGACGAATATTCTAAAATTGAATATACAGCAATATTCTTTATTTCGAATATTCCGGTCCTTCTGAAAACGTGATTCCTTCCAGCTTCAATTCAGTTGCTTGTGGGCCAATGGCTCATTGACCCACAAGCAAGAAGCAGGGAGGAATCATATATTTTCAGATGAAAAAAAAAACAAAAAAAAACACGAATATTCGATTTCGCGAATATATGGAACTATATTCGAAATATTCGCGAAATCTCGAAGTTGCGATATTCGAATATTCGCGCTCAACACTACTGCTGACAATGCTGCTGGTGCTGCTGATCAGGCTGCTGCTGCTGACAGTGCTGTCGCTTCTGCTGACCATGCTGCTAACAGTGCTGCTAACAGTGCTGCTGACCATACTGCTGACAGTGCTGCTGACCATACTGCTGACAGTGCTGCTGACCATACTGCTGACAGTGCTGCTGACCATACTGCTGACAGTGCTGCTGACCATACTGCTGACAGTGCTGCTGACCATACTGCTGACAGTGCTGCTGACCATACTGCTGACAGTGCTGCTGACCATACTGCTGACAGTGCTGCTGACCATACTGCTGACAGTGCTGCTGACCATGCTGCTGACAGTGCTGCTGACCATGCTGCTGACAGTGCTGCTGACCATACTGCTGACAGTGCTGCTGACCATACTGCTGACAGTGCTGCTGACCATACTGCTAACAGTGCTGCTGACCATACTGCTAACAGTGCTGCTGACCATACTGCTGACAGTGCTGCTGACCATACTGCTGACAGTGCTGCTGACCATACTGCTGACCATACTGCTGACAGTGCTGCTGACCATACTGCTAACAGTGCTGCTGACCATACTGCTGACAGTGCTGCTGACCATACTGCTGACAGTGCTGCTGACCATACTGCTGACAGTGCTGCTGACCATACTGCTGACAGTGCTGCTGACCATACTGCTGACAGTGCTGCTGACCATACTGCTGACAGTGCTGCTGACCATACTGCTGACAGTGCTGCTGACCATGCTGCTGACCATACTGCTAACAGTGCTGCTAACAGTGCTGCTGACCATGCTGCTGACCATACTGCTGACAGTGCTGCTAACAGTGCTGCTGACCATACTGCTAACAGTGCTGCTGACCATACTGCTAACAGTGCTGCTGACCATACTGCTGACAGTGCTGCTGACCATACTGCTGACAGTGCTGCTGACAGTGCTGCTGACCATACTGCTGACAGTGCTGCTGACCATGCTGCTGACACTGACAGTGCTGCTGACCATACTGCTGACAGTGCTGCTGACCATACTGCTGACAGTGCTGCTGACCATACTGCTGACAGTGCTGCTGACCATGCTGCTGACCATACTGCTAACAGTGCTGCTAACAGTGCTGCTGACCATGCTGCTGACCATACTGCTGACAGTGCTGCTAACAGTGCTGCTGACCATACTGCTAACAGTGCTGCTGACCATACTGCTAACAGTGCTGCTGACCATACTGCTGACAGTGCTGCTGACCATACTGCTGACAGTGCTGCTGACAGTGCTGCTGACCATACTGCTGACAGTGCTGCTGACCATACTGCTGACAGTGCTGCTGACCATACTGCTAACAGTGCTGCTGACCATACTGCTGACAGTGCTGCTGACCATACTGCTGACAGTGCTGCTGACCATACTGCTGACAGTGCTGCTGACCATACTGCTGACAGTGCTGCTGACCATACTGCTGACAGTGCTGCTGACCATACTGCTGACAGTGCTGCTGACCATACTGCTGACAGTGCTGCTGACCATACTGCTGACAGTGCTGCTGACCATACTGCTG